>NC_073378.1:26948660-27238660 GCF_028641065.1 Leucoraja erinaceus | reverse complement strand
GGGTGGCCCTACCAGGAGCATAGTTCCAGACGGCATCGCTCTCAGGATCTCAGGACCACACAAGCTTCTCCACCACGACAAGGTGACAATCCACGGGGAACTCAAATATCACTATACATAAGCACTTAGACACATACTAAATAAGCAACTCAGATACAGTACAAGTGTACTTTTTGTCTATCTCTGGTATAAACTAGCATCTACAGTTCCTTTTTATTACTCTTGATTCTTGACGGGGCATGTAGCATCTGTAGAGAGAGGGAAAGACTTAAGAGTTTGATCAAAAGTCATTGTCATGAAACATTAAATGTGTTTTGCCCTTTGCAGCTGCTGCCTGACCTATTGAGTATTTACACACTCAGTTTTATTCCCAGGAGTTAAAAACTAATGATAATGAAAACGCACACCTCCAGATTCAGGGACAGTTTCTTCCCGGCTGGTATCAGGCAACTGAACCATCCTACCACCAACTAGAGAGTGGTCCTGACCTCCCATCTAACCTCACTGGAGAATCTCGGATTATCTTTAATCAGACATTACTGGACTTTATCTAGCACTAAACATTATTCCCTTTATAAAGTTCATACGTTCATAGGAGTAGAATTAGGCCATTCGGCCCATCAAGTCTACTTCACCATTGAATCATGGCTGATCTATCTCTCCCTCCGAACCCCATTCTCCTGCCTTCTCCCCATAACCTCTGACACCCACACTAATCAAGAATCTATCCATCTCTGCCGTAAAATATCCATTGACTTGGCCTCCACAGCCGTCTGTGGCAAAGAATTCCACAGATTCCCCGCCCTCTGACTAAAACAAATCCTCTTCATCTCCTTCCTAAAGGAACGTCCTTTAATTCTGAGGCTGTGACCTCTAGCCCTAGACTCTCCCACTAGTGGAAACATCCTCTCCACATCCACTCTATCCAGGCCGTTCACTATTCGGTAAGTTTCCTGTATCTGTACCATGTGGGCTTGATGATAATCGTGTACAGTCTTTCTGCTGACTGGTCAACATGCAACAAAACTGTTTTTTTTACAATTACAATTACAATTTAGTTTATTGTCATTTGAACCTCAAATGAAGTTCAAACAAAATTTGGTTTCTGCAGTCATACAACAAAAAGAAACAATTAACAAGACACACACACCAACACAGTTCACACAAACATCCATCACAGTGAATCTCCTCCTCACTGTGCTGGAAGGCAAAGTCTTGTCTCTCCCCTGCTCTCCATTCTTCTCCCGATGTCAAAGCCCCCGGCGGGCGATGGTAAGTCCCATGGCTGTTAAGGCCGCGCGGGGCAATGTAAGTCCCTGCTCCGGATCTTGATGTTAGAGCCCCCGGCGGGCGCTGGCAAGTCCCGCGGCCGTTAAAGCCGCGCCGGGCGATGTCAGGCCCCGCTCCGGGTTGTTTTCGACCCCACAATTCGGGCGGGAGAAGTTGTCGTTGCGGGAGCTCCGAAAAGCGGTCTCCCACCAGGGACCCGCGAGCTCCCGATGTCACCGGCCACCAGGCCTGCGGCTGGAGCCTCCGAAGCTCCGGGGTCGGGTCGTAGCCGCGCGCCACCACCGCTCTCCACTCTCCGAAGCCGGCCAGCGCCACGATGGTGAGTCCACAGACTCCGCGACTGGAGCCCCCAGGTCGTTCCGGTTGGAGGCCGCTCCACGGTGCTAGGCCCCAACGACAACGGAGACCCGACAGGGAAAAAGTTGGGTCCCCCGTACAGGGAAGAGATTTAAAAGTTTCCCGCCCCCCCCACATATACACAGTTAAAAACAATATATAAACCACTACAAACTATACACTCAACAGGACAAAAAAAAAAAAAAAAGACAGACGGACTGCAGAGGCCGTTGCAAACGTCGATGGCACCACCTCTACTGTACCTCGGTCCACGTGACAATAAAGTAAAGTATTAATAACCCATTTTCTGTTATTTGCACTTTATCAGTTTATTTATTCATGTTTGTATATGGACACACTGATCTGTTTTGTAGTAAATGTCTACTATGTTCTGTGTGCTGAAGCAAAGCAAGAATTTCATTGTCCTATACAGGGACACACGACAATAAACTTACTTGTACTTGAACTTAATCTAAACTAAAGGGCCTGTCCCACGAGCATGCGACTGCATGCGGCAAGCGCGACCAAACCGGAAGCGGGGGCCGCGCGGCAGTCGAGTGACCACGTACGAGTCGATGTCCGTGGGAAGTTCGCGCGTGACGTACGGCATCAAGACGCTGTGTGTGCCCGTGAAGACGGTGCGTACGGCCTCAATGCGGCTGCGGGCTGGCAGGCCGTTGCCGTGCAGAATTTTTGAACACGGTCAGTTTTTCGGAGCCCCGCGCGATGTCGGACCAGCTCCGCACAACTCCATACGGCTCCGGCGATCGAAGTGGGACCGGCCCCGCGAGGCCGTACGGCTCAAGCGACCACATTAGGTCGCGCTTGTCGCATACAGTCACATGCTCGTGGGACAGGCCCTTCAAGATATTTCTGTTGTTGCAGATGGCTGCTGACTGTGGCTTAGAATGGGACGTGCCCACTAACAACAGGAATTCTAATAAGGTTGAAACTGACTTCACAAAAAATGGTGAGTTATGTTACTAAGAGGTTTTACCCACAGTGAATGAATTCAGTTTTGAATCTTGCAACATAAACATAAACTAAAAATAAATTTGTTCCCAAAGGAAAACTGTCAGAAGGCAGAAGCAAGGTAAACGACTTCTTTGAATTTATCCTGAATGGTTAATCACAGGAGATTTGTTTCACCAGGGTGGAATAATCAAATGCTTGAGGGCAGAGAGTCATCGAGTGATACAGTGTGGAAACAGGCCCCTCACCCCAACTTGCCCACAACGGCCAACATGTCCCAGCTCCACCAGTCCCATCTGCCTACATTTAACCCATATCCCTCCCAACCTGTCCTATCCATGTACCTGTCAAAATGGTTCTTAAATGTTGTGATAGTCCCTGACTCAACTACCTCCTCCGGCAGCTTGTTCCATACACCCACCACCCTCTGTGTGAGAAAGTTACCTTTTAAATCTTTTCCCCTTCACTTTAAACCTATGTCCTCTGGTCCTCGATTCCCCTACTCTGGGCAAGAGAATCTGTGCGTCTACCCGATCTATTCCTCTCATGATTTTTATACACCTCAATAAGATCACCCCTTCATCCTCCTGCGCTCTAAGGAAGAAAGTCCCAGCCTAGTTAACCTCTCACTATAGCTCACACCGTCTAGTCCTGGCAACATCCTCGTAAATCTTCTCTGAACTCTTACCAGCTTGACAACATCTTGCCTATAACATGGTGCCCAGAACTGAACACACACTCTAAATGCGGCCTCACCAACATCTTGTACAACTGCAACATAACATCCCAACTTTTAGACTCAATACTCTGACTGATGAAGGCCAAAGTGCCAAAAGCCTTTTTGACCACCTTATCTACCTGCGACTCGACTTTCAAGGAACCATGTACCTGCACTCCTAGATCCCTCTGCTCTACAACACTACCCAGAGGCCGACCATTCACTGTGTAGGTCCTGCCCTTGTTAGACGTCCCAAAATGCAACCCCACATTTCTCTGTATTAAATTCCGTCAACCATTCCTCCTCCCACCTGGCCAATCAATCCAGATCCTGCTGCAAATTTTCACAACCATCTTCACTATCTAAAGTACCACCTACTTTATAAGTTCATAAGCTTGTGTGATAGGATTAGATTTAGGCCATTCTGCCCATCGTCTGCTCCGCCATTCAATCATGGCTGATCTATGTCTCCAAACCCCATTTTTCTGCCTTCTCCCCATAACCCTTGACACCCGTTCTAATCAAGAACTTGTCGATCTCTGCCTCAAAAATATCCACTGACTTGGCCTCCACAGCAATGAGCCACAGATTCACCACCCTCTGGCTAAAGAAATTCTTCCTCACCTCAGATTTCAAAAGAGCGCACTTTTATTCTGAGGCTGTGCCCTCTGGTCCTAGATTCTCCCACCAGTGGAAACATCCTCTCCACATCCACTCTATCAAGGCCTTTCACTATTCGGTAAGTTTCAATGAGGTAACCCCTCATCCTTCTAAACTCCAGCGAGTACTGGGCACAATCTTCCCTCAACATCTGGCATTCCAGAGGGAACAATCCATAGTAGACAATAGACAATAGGTGCAGGAGTAGGCCATTCGTCCCTTCGAGCCAGCACCGCCATCATGGCTGATCATCCCCAATCAGTACCCCGTTCCTGCCTTCTCCCCATATCCCCTGACTCCGCTATCTTTATGAGCCCTATCTCGCTCTCTCTTGAAAGCACCCAGAGAACCTGCCTCCACCGCCCTCTGAGGCAGAGAATTCCACAGACTCACCACTCTCTGTGAGAAAAAGTGTTTCCTTGTCTCCGTTCTAAATGGCTTACTCTTTATTCTTAAACTGTGACCCCTGGTTCTGGACTCTCCCAACATCAGGAACATGTTTCCTGCCTCTAGCATGTCCCAACCCTTAACAGTCTTATATGTTTCAATGAGATATCCTCTCATCCTTCTAAACTCCAGAGTGTACAAGCCCAGCCGCTCCATTCTCTCAGCATATGACAGTCCCGCCATCCCGGGAATTAACCCTGTAAACCTACGCTGCACCCCCTCAATAGCAATAGTCCAACCTGCAGTTGTCTGGAAAGATGTCTGCCATTCCTTCCTGCAACATAGCCAGCCCTATCTGTTGTACAGGGGTGGCGTTTGATGTCAGTAATGTTTTCCCCTCTGGCTTCCACCAGCCATCGTACAAGATGTTGATCCAGAAGCTGGCGGAGCTGAACACGCTGGGGGAATCTGGTGGCGATCTGAGGAAGGTACGTTGGCAGCTTCTCATGACCCTGGTGCCCCGGTGTGGTCACCATGCTGGGCCAGGCATGGGCACACACACGCCTCCAGATTCAGGAACCGTTACTCTTGGGCAGCTTACACCCCAGTGGTATGAATATTGATTTCTCCAACTTCAGGTAGCCCCGGCATTCCCTCTCTCTCCATCCCTCCCCCACCCACGTTGCACCAGCTTCTCGTTCTCACCCAACAAACAGCCAACAATGGCCTGTTTCCTTTATCATCGTTACTTTTTTGCATATCTTTCATTCATTGTTCTTTATCTCCACATCACCGTCTGTATCTCTTGTTTCCCTCTTCGCCTAACCAGTCTGAAGAAGGGTCTCGACCCGAGACGTTACCCATTCCTGCTCTACAGAGATGCTTCCCGTCCCGCTGAGTTACTCCAGCACTCTGTGAAACGTCACCTATCCGAGTTCTCCACAGATGCTGCCTGACCCGCTGAGTTACTCCAGCACTCTGTGAAACGTCACCTATCCATGTTTTCCAGAGATGCTGCCTGACCCGCTGAGTTACTCCAGATTTTTGTGTCTATCTACAGTTTTTTCCCAACTGTTATCAGGCAACTGAACCATCTTACCAAAACCAGAGAACAGTGCCGAACTACTATCTACCTCACTGGTGACCCTCGGACTATTTTTGATCGGACTTTACTGGCTTTATTTTGCACTAAACGTTATTCCCTTATCATGTGCCTGTATACTGTAAATGGCTTGATTGTAATCATGTGTTGTCTTTCCGCTGACTGGTTAGCACGCAACAAAAGCTTTTCACAGTACCTCGGAACACATGACAATAAACTGAACACATAGAGAGAAGGGAAGGGGTGTGGAGTATATGGGAGGGGAAGGGACCTGGAGCAGTACAGTGGCGCAGCGGTAGAGTTGCTGCCTTACAACAGCAGTGATCTGGGTTCGATCCTGACTACGGATGCTATCCGTATGGAGTTTGCACATTCTCCCCGTGACCTGCGTGGGTTTTCTATGGGTGCTCTGGTTTCCTCCCACACTCCAAAGACGCAGGTTTGTAGATTAATTAAGCTGTAAGTTGGCCCTAGTGTGTAGGATAGTGTTAGTGTATGGGGGAGCGGGGACTTGGAGGACCGAAGGGCCTGTTTCCTTGCTGTATCTCTAAAGTCTAAAGTCGGAGGACATCGTTTTAAGGGAAGAGGGGAAAGATTTAATTGGAACCTGAGGGGCAATGTTTTCACACAGAGGGTGGTGGGTGTATGGAACGAGCTGCCGGAGGAGGTAGTTGAGGCTGGCTGTGGCAACATTTAAAAGACACTTGAACAGATAACATGGATGGGCCAGGTTTAGATGCAGGGACTAGTGTCGATTGGGCAAGTTGGCCGGTGTGGGCAGGTTGAGCTGAAGGGCCTGTTTCCACCCTGTATCACTCTATGACTATCTGCAGCTACACTGTGGAAATAAATGTGAGCCTCATCAACATCTTACTTAACTCTAACTCAGTGCACAGGAGAATAAATTAATCTAAACTAAAGAGACTTTTGGCAAGAGACGCTGTGCGTCTACCCATCTAGTCCTCCATCTAGTACTCCACATCTAGTCCTCTCATGGTTTCACCTCTATCAGTTCACCCCTCATTCTCCTGCGCTCCAAGGAATATAGTCCCAGCCTGTTCAGCCTCTCTCTACAGCTCAAGCCCTTGAGACATAAGACATAAGGAGCAGAATTACGCCATTCGGCCCATCAAGTCCACTCCACCATTCAACCATGGCTGATCTATCTCTCCTAATCCAATTCTCCTGACTTCTCCCCATAACCCCTGACACCCGTACTGATCAAGAATCTATCTATCTCTGCCTTAAAAATATCCACTGACTTGGCCTCCACAGCTTCCTGTGGCAAAGAATTCCACAGATTCACCACCCTCTGATTAAAGAAATTCTCCTCATCACCTTCCTAAAGGAACGTCCTTTAATTCTGAGGCTGTGCCCTTTAGTGCTAGACTTTCCCACTAGTGGAAACATCCTCTCCACATCCATTCAGTCCAAGAGTCCTGCCAACATCCTGGTAAACACGAAGATAGCCTCAAAAAGCTGGAGTAACGCAACGGGTCAGGCAGCATCGCTGGAGACAAGGAATGGGTGACGTTTCGAGTCGAGACTTGGAAACGTGAGAGCCCTTTCCCCAGAGACTCTTTTTCCCCACATTTCCTCAGACTGGAACATCACCTATCGATGTTCTCCAGAGATGCTGCCTGACCCGCAGAGTTACTCCAGCACTCTGTGAAACGTCACCCATTCCTTCTCTCCAGAGATGCTGCCTGACCTGCTGAGTTACTCCAGCACTCTGTGAAACGTCACCTATCTATGTTCTCCAGAGATGCTGCCTGACCCGCTGAGTTACTCCAGCATTTAGTATGTAAGTAAGTAAGTTTTATTTATATAGCACGTTTTAAGTCAACTCGCATTGACACCAAAGTGCTTTACATAACTTAAATAATAGGTTTCCATACAAACCATAGAAAAAGGTTAAAAAAATAAAATAAAATGGACACAACACATTATAGAGTTCAACACAAGCATCCCCCCCACAGCAGAATCAAAAGTTTCCACTGTGGGGAAAGGCACCAGAAAGTTAAGTCCTCTGTGAAACACCCGAGGTCGAGGCCCATTTGTGGCCGTGCAGCCAGTCCGATGATTTTCAGGGCCCTCTTGCCGTGAAGATGGAACTTCGGCGTTGGATGAAACATTCCACAGCGGCTTGGAAAAGTCTGGAGCGGCTGCCTCCTCCCCGGAGACCGGGGCACTCGTAGCCCTCAGGCCGCGCCGGTTGGAGCTCCGACCCCGGCGAACTCGAACCCTGGCTCTGCGGTGCTCCAAATCCAGCCGGACGCCCGCAGCCACAGCTCCGCGATGTTGGGAGTCGGTGGCCACAGCGCTCCGGAGCTTACCGCACGGCGACCCGGTAAGGCATCGCCCGCTCCGTGTTGGTATCCCAGCGCTGCGCCACCGCCGCCGAAGCTGTAGCCCCAGCCGGTCCACGACAGGAAATGCCGCTCGATTTTCGATTGTAGGCCGCGAGGACGGGGCGAAGCAGCAGCTCGGAGGGATACTGCCTCTCCGACCAGGTAGGGGACTAAGAAATAAAATTCCCCCTTCCCCACCCCCACATAGAAGACCTTAACAGGACTTAAAATAAAATAAAATTTAAAAAAGGTGTAGAGACGGACTGCGGGCAGGCTGCCATACACAGACGGCGCCCACTCCTGCACATCCGCCATTTGTGTCTATCTTCGAGTTAAACCAGCATCTGCAGTTTCTCCCTGGTATAGTAAAACACGTTTCCTTGTTTCTGCAGGTTTACAGATCCACGCCGGAGGCAGAGCAGGTGTGGAAGAAAAACACTGTGAATCAGCAGCTGGAGCCCACTGGGGCCTCAACAGGCAGGTGAGCAAAGACCCTGCTCAACGCAGGCATCAACCTGGAGATGTGCAGTGGACATACACCAGGATGTTACCTCCCTGCCCCGTCACACAAACCAACCTCCCTTCCATCGACTCCATCTACACCTCACGCTGCCTCGGCAAGGCCAGCAGCATCATCAAGGACCAGTCGCACCCTGGCCACTCCCTCTTCTCCCCTCTCCCATCTCTCTGAATTTAGCACACTGGGACCATATACAATATTATACTGTATTATACGGCGGCTTACATCGCTCACAGCGCTGGAGACCCAGGTTCAATCCTACGGGCGCTGTCTGTACGGAGTTTGTACGTTCTCCCCGTGACCCCGTGGGTTTTCTCCGAGATCTTCGGTTTCCTTCCACACTCCAAAGACGTACAGGTTTGTAGGTTAATTGGCTTGGTGTAAATGTAAATTGCCCCTAGTCTCTGTCGGACAGTATTAATGTG
This sequence comes from Leucoraja erinaceus, assembly GCF_028641065.1. Classification (NCBI taxonomy): domain Eukaryota; kingdom Metazoa; phylum Chordata; class Chondrichthyes; order Rajiformes; family Rajidae; genus Leucoraja; species Leucoraja erinaceus. Next base: position 27,229,899 of record NC_073378.1, on the reverse strand, counting down.
CGGTCGATGTTGTCTTGATGGGCTGAAGGGCCTGTTTCCACGCTGTATCTCTAAACTAAACTAAGACTAGTCGCCAGGTTATGGCACCATTTTCGAAATCCAAGTTGCTTTATGTTCAGCTGGCCATAAAGGTCCGTTGTCTTGGCAGTGTTGTCGACTGACCCTGGCCCAGCGCAGGTGTAAGTTGTGGGATAAGTAAAAGATTAATGGGCCTGTCCCACGTTGCTAGGCGACTGCCGGCGAATGCGACGATGGAATTCACCGGAGTCAGCACCTGGCGACAACCTATGTCACCTGGCGACCACCTACGACAGGACCCACGTCGGGAGAAGTCAAGCTACGCTCATTGGCGTCACGCCCACTGCCGCCACTGTTGCATGTTGAAAATCCAGCGGTGACCAGAAAGACGCTACAACTGTTTGGGTAACTGAGGAGACGCCTCACGACCGTACAGGCGACACCCTGGCGACCATGTGGCAACAGCCTAGTCACCTGTAGTCGCCTAAAATATCACCTAAGTGCGACAGGCCCATTAGAGTATAATATTGAGCATGGAAACAGGCCCTTCAGCCCAACTTGCCCACACTGGCCTGCATGTCCCATCGATACTAGTCCTACCTGCCTGCGTTTGGCCCGTATACCTCTAAAGCTATCCTTGCCCCCCCCCTCACCTTAAACTTGTGTCCACTGGTTCTCGATTCCCCTACTTTGGGCAAAAGACTTTAATTGCATTTAAAGTCCCAGCCTGCTCACCCTCTCCCTCCAGCTCAGACTATCAGCTCCTGGCAACATCCTCGTAAATCTTCTCTGTACCCTTTCCAGTTTGATAACATCTTCTCTACATGCTGCCCAGAACTGAACACAATACTCTAAACATCTCACCAATGTCTTATACAACTGCCAGGGAGAAGGCAATTCTAGATTTAGTATTGTGTAATGAACCATTAGGAGGTAGTGACTATAATATGATGTTTTAATCTGCAATTGGAGAGGGAGAAGGTAAAATCAGAACCGTCAGTATTGCAGTTGAACAAAGGGGACTATGGAGCCATGAGGGAGGAGCTGGCCAAAGTTGACTGGAAAGGTACACTAGCAGGGATGACAGTGGAACAGCAACAGCAGGAATTTCTGGGAATAAACCACAAGGTGCAGGATCATTTCATTTCAAAGAGGAGGAGAGATTCTAAGGGGAGTAAGAGTCGACCGTGGCTGACAAGGGAAGTCAAGGACAGTATAAAATTAAAAGAGAAGAAGTATAATGTAGCATAGGTGAGCAGGAAGCCAGAGGATTGCAAATCTATTAAAGATCAACAGAAGATAACGAAAAAGACAATACGGGAAGAAAAGATGAGGTACGAAGGTAAGCTAGTCAAGAATATAAAGCAGGATAGTAAAAGCTTCTTTAGGTATGTGAAGAGGAAAAAAATAGTTAAGACAAATGTGGGACCCTTGAAGACTGAAACAGGTGAATTTATTATGGGGAACAAGGAAATGGCAGATGAGTTGAACAGACACTTTGCTTCTGTCTTCACTAATGAGAAAACAAACAATCTTCCTGATGTACTAGGGGGCAGAGGGTGATGGAGGAACTGAAGGAAATTCACATTAGTCAGGAAGTGGTGTTGTGTAGACTGATGGGACTGAAGGCTGATAAATCCCCAGGGCCCGATGGTCTGCATCCCAGGGTACTCAAGGAGGTGGCTTTAGAAACCGTGGATGCCTTTCTGATCATTTTCCAATGTTCTATAGATTCAGGATCAGTTCCTGTGGATTGGAGGGTAGCTAATGTTATCCCACTTTTCAAGAAAGGAGGGAGAGAGAAAGAAGGGAATTATAGACCAGTTAGCCTGACATTGGTGGAGGGGAAGATGCTGGAGTCAATTATCAAAGATGTATTAGTGACACAGGTAATAAAGAGTAGGGATTAACGGGTCCTTCAGAATGGCAGGTAGTGACTAGTGGGGTGCCGCAACGCTCGGTGCTGGGACCGGAGCTATTTACAATATACATTAATGATTCAGATGAAGGAATTAAAAGTAATATTAGCAAATTTGCAGGTGACACAAAGCTGGATGGCAGTGTGAACTGTGAGGAGGATGTTATGAGGATGCAAAGTGACTTGGACAGGTTGGGTGAGTTGGCAGATGCAGTATAATGTGGATAAATGTGAGGTTATCCACTTTGGAGGCAAGAACTGGAAGGCAGATTATTATCTGAATGGTGTCAGGTTAGGAAAAGGGTAAATACAACGAGACCTGGATGTCCTAGTACATCAGTCACTGAAAGTAAGCATGCAGGTATAGCAGACAGTGAGGAAATCTAATGGTATGCATGTTGGTCTTCATAACAAGAGGAGTTGAGTATAGGAGCAAAGAGGTCCTTCTGCAGTTGTGAGACCACACCTGGAGTATTGTGTGCAGTTTTGGTCTCCTAATTTGAGGAAGGACATTCTTGCTATTGAGGGAGTGCAACGTAAGTTCATGAGGTTAATTCCTAGGATGGCGGGACTGTCATATGATGAAAGAATGGAGCGACTGGGATTGTATACTCTGGAATTTAGAAGAATGAGAGGGGATCTTATGGAAACATATAAAATTATTAATGGATTGGACACGCTAGATTGAAGAAACATGTTCCCGATGTTGGGGGAGTCCAGAACCAGGGGCTACAGTTTAGGAATAAGAGGTAAGTCATTTAGAACTGAGATGAGGAAAAACATTTTCACACGGAGAGTGGTGAGTCTGTGGAATTCTCTGCCTCAGAGGGCGGTGGAGGCAGGTTCTCTGGATACTTTCAAAAGAGAGTTAGATAGAGCGCTTTGGGCTAGCAGAATCAAAGGGAGAAGGCAGGAACGGGGTACTGATTGGGGATGATCAGCCATGATCACATTGAATGGCGGTGCTGGCTCGAAGGATCGAGTCGCCTACTCCTGCACCTGTTGTCTCTGTTTCTATGTAACATGACCTCCAAATGTAGTGCAAAATATAATATTGAAGTCCGATAAAGTCTGATCAAAGGTCTCCAATGAGGTGGATGGGAGGTCATGACCATACTCTAGCTGGTGAGCGGATGGTTCAGTTAATCATCTGGATAAGCCAACCATGGGAGGGACTGAGCCATTCCATCACCAACTAGAGAGCGGTCCTGTCCTCCCGTCAGGCACAGGGTACAGAAGTGTGAAAACGCACACCTCCAGATTCAGGGATAGTTTCTTCCCAGCTGTTATCACGCAACTGAACCATCCTACCACAACCAGAGAGCGGTGCTGAACTACTATCTACCTCAGTGGAGACCCATGGACTATATTTGATCGGACTTTACTGGCTTCACCTTGCACTAAATGGGAGTGGGGAGAACAGACAATAGACAATAGGTGCAGGAGGAGGCCATTCGGCCCATCGAGCCAGTTCAATGTGATCATGGCTGATCATCCACAATCAGTATCCCGTTCCTGCCTTCTCCCCATATCACCTGACTGCTATTTTTAAGAGCCCTATCTAGCTATCTTGAAAGCATCCAGAGAACCTGCCTCCACCGCCCTCTGAGGCAGAGAATTCCACAGACTCACCACTCTCTGTGAGAAAAAGTGTTTCCTCGTCTCCGTTCTAAATGGCTTACTCCTTATTCTTAAACTGTGGTCCCTGGTACTGGACTCCCCCAACATCGGGAACATGTTTCCTGCCTCTAGTGTGTCCAAGCCCTTAACGATCTTATATCTTTCAATGAGATACCCTCTCATCCTTCTAAACTCCAGAGTGTACAAGCCCAGCCGCTCCATTCTCTCAGCATATGACAGTCCCGCCATCCCGGGATTAACCTTGTAAACCTACGCTGCATTCCCTCAATAGCAAGAATGTCCTGCCTCAAATTAGGGGACCAAAACTGCACACAATACTCCAGGTGTGGTCTCACTAGGGCTCTGTACAACTGCAGAAGGACCTCTTTGCTCCTATATTTGATTCCTCTTGTTATAAAGGCCAACATGCCATTCCCTTTCTTCACTGCCTGCTGTACCTGCATGCTTACTTTCATAGACTGATGTACAAGGACCCCCAGATCCCGTTGTTCTTCCCCTTTTCCCAACTTGACGCCATTTAGATAGTAGTGACCGGGGTTGAGACTGGTCCTTGATGATGCTGCTGGCCTTGCCGAGGCAGCGTGAGGTGTAGATGGAGTCAATGGAAGGGAGGTCGGTACATGATTCAGATTCAGATTCAGATTCAGATTGAAACTTTGTCATTGTGCAGTGTACAGTACAGAGACAACGAAAGACGGTTAGCATCTCCCTAGAAGAGTGACATAGAATTTGAGCAATAAATAAATATATTTATGTGCATAGTCATAGTAGTGCAATTATTATTATTATTATTATTATTATTTTTTAAACGATCGCATGCATGCCGCAACTAATTCCAACGGGTTTGACCCACAGCGTACAGACGTCAGGTCCACAGCGGGATGTCCACTTCCACTCATCGTTGCCACCGCGTGCCTCTGCCTTGCACAACGCCCGATGGCCGGGGATCGAGGGGTGCAGAGGTGACGGTGAGCCCATCGACCCGTTCCACTGTCGGCCCATCCCGGTGAGGAGGGGGGACCGGCGCTTCTTCCTCCCTCTGTGGATCCTGAAGCCCACCAACAACAAGCCCAGCGTGCTGCTGCCCGGTGGCCAATGCACCGCCCGCCGTTCCTGCGTGGACCTTGGCCAGGATCCCTCGGAAGCCGAGGAGATGTCCTCTGGGCAAAAGATGGAGGAAGAGGACAGCGGGTACCCCTACCCCGACTTCCTGCCGCCGCCTTTCAACAGGGTGGACTTTGGCGAGTTGTCCTTGCTGGAGGAGCACCAGTGGAAAGATGCCCTGCCCGCCAGACCCAACAGCCCCTTGGGCCGACTGATCAACCGCATCGTGCAGTTGGAGAAGACCCAGCTCCTGACCATCCAGAGGGAGAAGGGCAGGCAGCCGGACACGGGGCCGGGATCCAGCCCCAAGGCCTCCTCCTCCTCCACCCGCAAGAAGGCCAAGAGGAGCAGGAAGTGCCGGAGAGGAGACCTGGCCTGCCTGCAGCAGCAACAGCCCTACTCCGAGGCGTGCCTCAAGAAGGCCAACCCGGCCAAGATGGGCCACCACAAGCACCCGTACCGGGTGTCGTCCGGCCAGTCCTGCAGCGACCCCCACGATCTGCACTCGTCCAGCGAGGACCTGAAACACAGGAGGCACCGCAGGGCCAACTGGAGCTCCTACCTCCCCTACAAGCGCAATGTCCCCGAACAGGTCATCCTCAGCAGGAACGACTCTGCCTTCGTCAATAACCAACCCTTCAGCGCAGTGGATGCTGGGCAAACCCTGGCTGTACACAACAAGCCCGCCAACATCATACACTACAAGCACAAGAAGAAGCAGGTGTAGCCTGCATCCTTCCCGCAGAACTGAAATACTCGTCTCTGCACAGAACCCTCGTATCTCCCCCTCTTGTCTCGAATCTTCCCCTGAATCACATCACCAAAATTTACTCCTCCTTTTCCCACACCTAGATACTGCAGATTTTTACGATGTCACTGTTTTCTCTTTTAAAAAAAAATATATATATATATATGTTGGGAATAAAGATGAATTTTAATACTTTACCAGTAAAGATTTGTGAGTAGGTGACCACAAGCAAATGGTTTTGGAGACTGGATAGACTCGGCTTGTACTCGCTAGAATTTAGAAGATTGAGGGGGATCTTATAGAAACTTACACAATTCTCAAGGGGTTGGACAGGCTAGATGCAGGAAGATTGTTCCCAATGTTGGTGAAGTCCAGAACAAGGGGTCACAGTTTAAGAATAAGGGGAAAATCTTTTAGGACCGAGATGAGAAAAAGATTTTTTACACAGAGAGTGGTGAATCTCTGGAATTCTCTGTCACAGAAGGTAGTTGAGGCCAGTTCATTGGCTATATTTAAGAGGGAGTTAGATGTGGCCCTTGTGGCTAAAGGGATCAGGGGGTATGGAGAGAAGGCAGGTACGGGATACTGAGCAGTACAGGATGATCAGCCATGATCATATTGAATGACGGTGCAGGCTTGAAGGGCCGAATGGCCTACTCCTGCACCTATTTTCTATGTTTCTACGTTTTTCACAATTGCTGCAAAGTTGTGAATTAGTCTTTAGTGAAAGAAAAATATGAATCCAGTGAAGGGCCTGGATAGAGTGGATTTGTTTTAGTTTTAGTTTAGAGATAGAGTGCGGAAACAAGCCCTTCTGCCCATCATGTCCGCACCAACCAGCGATCCCCACAATTTAACATTATCCTGCGCACACCAGGAACAATTTTACATTTATGCCAATGTCAATTAAGCTACAAGCCTTTGGAGTGTGGGAGGAAACCAGAGCACCCGGAGAAAACCCACGCAGGTCACGGGGAGAACGTACAAACTCCGTAGGGATTGAAACCGGGTCTCTGGCGCCGTGAGGCAGCAACTCTACCGCTGCGCCGACCATGTGGACGTGGAGAGGATGTTTCCACTAGTGGGAAGATTACAGCTGTGATGTCACAATGGGATTGTGGCCCTGCTCCCCAACATTGTACAAGTACACTGAGTCCTGCTAGCTCTAGCAAGTGCCAATGCATTTTTTTTAAAGGCACAGTACACTTAGTTCTGCTAGCTAGTTCTGCTAGCTAGCAAGTGCAATTGCATTTTTTTTTTAAGTTTAAAAATGAGGGAGGGTGAATGAGGCAAAATGAGCAGTTCCTGCACAGTTGGGGGCCCTGGTTGAGTGGTGGAGTATTGCGTTGAGGAACCAGTTGCATTGGAGGACCAGGCCTCCCGTGGGGGTTATGGATGAGTGGTGGAATATTGCGTTGGGGAACGGGTTGCGTTGGCGGACCAGGCCTCCTGTGAGGGCTATGGGTAAATGGTGGAATACTGCATTCGGGGAACAGGTTGCATTGGGGGACTAGGTCTCCTGTGTGACAGTCCCACTTGGTCTGGTTTACTAAAATTCTCATCTTTGTTAGTATATCCGTGATTCTGTTCCTGAAATTACGCCAAAATGGTACACGATAACATTACAATATTTGGCCCACCTTACTCAGCATTGTTCTGTGGTGTGTTGTATCTAGTTTTGTTCAGATTTATGGTATATTTTACAAGTTATTTACATTTTAAACTTTACAAAAACCACTTTGACAAAAATCTCTTCCATCTGCACTGGCCGTTAGCAGCGTACGATGTCACGATGGGATCTCATTTATATAAACTTCCCGCCAGCAGTGTTCCACCTCACAATGACATCAAGAGGGATAGGGAGGGGAGAGGGGTTATGGAGGGTGGAAGGGAGTGACTGAGAGTAGGGGAAAGGAGAGGGAGGGAGAGATCAGGGAGGGAGTGGAGGAATGGAGGAGGAGGATAGGAAGAGGGATGGCGAGGCACACTTGGGGAGGGTTGCCGTGACTCGCGTCACAACGGGGATCTCTGACGTCACAATGGGAACCTATTAGCCACGCCTGCGCAGTTGGGGGCTATGGGTGAGTGGTGGAATATTGCGTTCCCCGTGTGACAGGGACCCAACGGGTCCCATTTGATCTAGTATCTATATCTTCTATTATCTATATTACTAAAAGTCTCATCTTGACCACTTCCTGTTGCACTCTATATTGATTTTAGAAAGAACACTACCACATATGCTGTGATTTTTGTCCATCTTACTCAGAGTCCCCCTCCGCTGGTCAGGACAAGAGAATTTTTCCCATCAATGAAACATAAAAGACTTATTAATGTTTAAAAAATGTTGCGATTCTCTCTCCTGAAGACCACGCCCCTCTCCGAGGGACTATAAAACCAGAAGTGTGGAGGTGCCTCAGTTCTCTGCAAGATGGGGGAGCAAGAGATTGCAATTCTCAGTCTGAGCTGTGAATAACACTGAACACATGTCTATTAAACTGTGAGTGGTTTTACTGACCTGTCAGTGCCCTTAATGTGGTTTGAAAATATAGTTTGGAAATGCTAAAGCTGTGCTGCCTTTGGTTTGGAAATGCTAAAGGTGTGTTGCCTTTGGTTTGGAAATGCTAAAGCTGTGTTGCCTAATTAAAGTTGCCTTGACTAATTAAAGTTGCCTTGCCTAATTAAAGTTGCCTTGCCTTCCATATAATTAAAAGTCTAACCGTGACCACTTCCTGTTTGCACTTTATACTGATTTTAGAAAAAAACGCTACCATATACGGCTGTGCCTTTTGGCCATCTTACTCAGAGTCCCCCTCCGCTCATCAGGTGCCGAGGATTTTTCCCATCGATGAAAAATAAAAGAGTTATTAGTGTTTAAAAAATGTTGAGATTCTCTCTCCTGTTAGAAACATAGAAAATTAGGTGCAGGAGGAGGCTATTCGGCCCTTCGAGCCAGCACCGCCATTCATTGTGATCATCCCCTATCTGATCGTCCCCGTGCCTGCCTTCTCCCCATATCCCTTGACTCCACTAGCCCCTGGAGCTCTACCTCTCTCTTAAATCCATCCAGTGACTTGGCCTCCACTGCCGTCTGTGGCAGGGATTTCCATAAATTCACAGCTCCTCCCCTTTATTTATGGCATTAATCATGTCATGAAGGCCACGCCCCTTCTGGAGGGACTATAAAACCCAGAAGTGTGGGCGTGGCTCAGTCTCTGCAAGTTGGAGGAGAGGTCACGACTTGCTGTCTTTAGTGGCCTTGCACCCTGCTTGAAATAGTATGAAACTGCACTTGAATTCGGTGGCCTTGTACCCTGCTTGAAATGGAATTTCAAGGAATAGCTGTGAAACAACTGCCAGCCCACCAGCCGTGAGTGAGTGAGCTGCCAGCACAACAGGCTTGAGTGATTGAGCCGCCAGCCCAGGAATCTATTCGGCCCACAATGTCCATACTAGCCCTCTGGAAACAGTCCCTTCAGTATACAACACCCATACTAGTGCTCCAGAAAGCCCCCCCCCCCCCCCCCCCCCAACCCCACTGGCCACCACCAATATTGGAATTGGTGGAGAGGTGCAATGTTGCATTGGAGGACCAGCCCTGTGTGAAGCTGGGAACCAATGGGTCTCACTTAGTCTAGTTTTATGACTAAAACGCTTGTCTTGTTCCTATATATATGTATGTGATCCTGAAATTACGCCAAAATGATACACGATAACGATAAGAATATTGCACCACCTTACTCGCCCTTGTCCTGTGGTGGTCTGCATCCAGTTTCGTTCAGATTGATGTTATATTTTACAAGTTATTCATAATTGTTAACTTTAGAAATTCAAGTTTAAGACACATTTTTGCAGCTAAAATCCTTGCTGGCCCAGCTTGCAACAAAGTTGCAACAAAGTTGCAATCAAGGAACACTCAGTCCTTCCAGCAAGATTTTAGCAAGTATCAGAATATTGCGTTGGGGAAACGGGTGAGTGGTGGAATATTGCCTTGGAGAACAGGTTGACTTGGGGGACCAGTCCTCCCATGGGGGCTATGGGTGAGTGGTGGAATATTGCATTGGGGACCAAGCCTCCCGTGTGACAGGAACCCAACGGGTTCCAGTTGATCTAGTATATTACTAAAACTCTCAACTTGTTTGTTTCTATGTCTGTTTGTGTGGAGTGTGATCCTGAAATTACACCAAAACAGTACAGGATAGCGCTACAATCTTTGGCCCACATTACTCACCATTGTCCTGTGGTGTGATGTATCAAGTTTCGTTCAGATTTATGGTATATTTTACAAGTTATTCACATTTTAACTTTACAAAAAGCAGTTTGACAAAAACCTCCTCCATCTGCATTGGCAGTTAGCAGCGTATGACGTCACAATGGGATCACAATCCAGACGCAGAGACAATTTCATCGGCACACTCAATATAAAAAAAACAATGATTACTCATGAGTATTATTCATGCTGCACTCTTCCATGCTGCTATCCACCTCACACTTTACTATCTCCATGTGCAATACTGATTATTTATTTATCTTGATACCTGCTTTTATAACATTGTTTTTAAATTGTGTCCCATGTTTTTATGTTTGTATATTATGCACCAATGGAGTGGCAATAACAATTTAGCTGCATGCAGTGCTTACAAATACAAATAAAGGCAGTCATGCATTCATTCATTCATTTACATTAAAATAAAAACAGCATTGTTCCACCATTACATCACAATGGGATATCATTTACATTTTTAAAGTGTTTTAAAAAAACACAGCGGCTTCCATTTCACAATGACGTCAAGGCGGGTAGGGAGGGTAGCAGGGTTATGGAGGGAGGGAGTAACTGAGCGAAGGGGAAATGAGAGGGAGGAAGATGTGAGGGAAGGAATGGGGGGGGAGGAAGAGAGGGGAAATAAGAGGGAGGGTGAAGAGGATGGGGAAGTGCTGGGGATGTGGGTGAATGGAGGAGGCGAGCTTGGGGAGGGTTGCCGCAACTCGCGTCACAATGGGGAGCTCTGGCGTCACAACGGGAACCTGTCAGCCATGCCTGCGCAGTTGGGGGCTATGGGTGAGTGGTGGAATATTGCGTTTGGGGACCAGCCCTCCCGTGTGACAGGGACCCAACGGGTCCCACTTGGTCTAGTATCTATCTATCTATATACTATTAAAAGTCTTGTCTTGTTTCTATATGTGTGTGTGTGTGTGTGTGTGTGTGTGTGTGTGTGTGTGTGTGTGGCCGATTGAGATTGTATCTCCGCCAAAATGGTACATGGTAGCGCTAAAATCTTTGCAGAACCTTACACAGCTTTTTCCCGTCGTCAATCTTATCAAGTTTCTTTCAGATATGATGATATATTTCACAAGTTATTGATATTTAAAGGTTTAAAAAAAAAGCCAACTTTGAGAATAATAACTGACTGAGAGCGAGACTTTTCTGGCACCTTCCAGTGATGACGTCACAATGGCATCTCACAGTCCTCCAATCACAATGGGATCTCATTTACACAAGCTGCCGTGAACATTCCGACAACCGAAAATGACATCACAATGGCATCAATCACGGCTGATCTATCTCTCCCTCCTAACCCCATTCTCCTGCCTTCTCCCCATAACCCCTGACACCCGTACTAATCAAGAATCTATCTATCTCTCTGTCTTAAAAATATCCATTGACTTGGCCTGCACAGCCTTCTGTGTTCAATTATTACTTTTTTCCAGGAATTATTCACTTTGATAAAACTCCCCATCGTCTGTCAATATTTTACATTCACTTTTTCTCTGTTGTGCGGTAAGTGTCATTAACCTGAAATTTTAACTATCGCCACAGAAGGTGCTTGATCTCATGCGTTTTTCTAGAATGTTCTGTGAGAATTGTGTGAAGAACTGTGTAGAAGGAACTACTGATGCTGTGTTTCAATCTACTCCAGTGTCTATCATGAGATCAGAGCTGTTCTTCCATGTTGTCTTTTAACATGGTCAGCTTTACGTTCCGTGGGAATGGAACTTTACTCCTGTGACTGTCCCCTGCAGAGCTAGTCCAGTTCAGTTTAATTTATTACTTTATTCAGTTCAGTTTACTTTATTTAGTTTAGTTTTTATTGCGTGCTGTTAAAGGGCCTGTCCCACTGTACGAGCTAATTCAAGAGTTCTCCCGAGTTTGCCCTGATTCGAACTCGGAGAATTACGGTAATGGCCGCTCGTAGGTACTCGGGGCTCTCGTGGACACTTTTCAACAAGTTGAAAAATCTTCACGAGCTTACCGCATTTTCCGAGTACCTGCCGTTAGCGTTACGAGCTGCTAAGATACGTCCCGAGCTCCGACGTACCCGCTACGTACATTCTACGTGCTTTCCATGTGTTTGATTTTTTTAAAAACTCGGGAGAGCTCTTGAATTACCTCGTACAGTGGAACAGACCTTAACCAGTCAGCAGAAAGACAATACATGATCACAATCGACCCATTTACAGTGCATAGATACATGATAAGGAAATAACGTTTACGGCAAGGTAAAGCTAGCAAAGTTTGATCAAGGAACGTCCGAGAGTCACCAATGAGGTAGATAGTTCAGCACTGCTCTCTATTTGTGGTAGGATGGTTCAGTTGCCTGATAACAGCTGGGAAGAAACTGTCCCTGAATCTGGAGGTGTGCGTTTTCACACACCCATATTTTTTGCCTGATGGGAGAGGGGAGAAGAGGGAGTGGCCAGGGTGCAACTGGTCCTTGATGATGCTGCTGGCCTTGCCGAGGCAGTGTGAGATATAAATGGAGTCAATGGAAGGGAGGTTGGTTTGTGTGATGGTCTGGGCCGCGTCCACAATTCTATGCAATTTCTTGCGGTCTTGGATGGAGCTGTCCCCAAACCAAAGGTAGACATAAAATACTGGAGTAACTCAGCGGGACAGGCAGCATCTCCAGGCCCGTACGAAGCTTTTCAAAAAGGGGGGTGGCATGACAGGATTACAAAAAACTTAATGTGAAATAATGTGCGCGCTGCGCACATCACGTGCATGAAGCGTGAAGTCCCTCGATGCCAGGGGTTTTAGATGCTCTCTGATGCATTCTGAGCCCTATTTTGGAGCATTTTTGCACCAAGTTATGACCAATATTTCAGAAATGAACAGGAACCTGAGAGGCAGCTTTTTCACACAAAGGGTGTTGGGTGTATGTAACGAGCAGCCAGTGGAGGTAGTTAAGGCTGGGACTATCCTAATGTTTAAGAGACATTTGGACACGTACATGGATAGGACAGATTTAGATCGATATGGGCCAGACGTGTGTGAGTGGGACTAGTGTAGATGGGACATGTCTGTCGGTGTGGGCAAGTTGGGCTGAAGGGCTTGTTTCCACACTGCATCATTCTATGACTAAAAAGTGAAGAAGAAAAATGAATCTAGACAAGTAGAGCAAATTTGAAAGAGGAGTGAAATTGAAAGGCAGAGAGAGAGGTTTATGGGTGGAAAGGAGCATAGGAAAGGAGGGGGGAGAGTGGGCTTGGGCAGATGGGTGAAGGGAAATAGACACAAAGTGCTGGAGTAACTCAGCGGGTCAGGCAGCATCTGTGGAGAACATGGATAGGTGACGTTTCACAGAGTGCTGGAGTATCTCAGTGGGTCAGGCAGCATCTGTGGAGAAATGGTATAGATTATATTTCGGGTCAAGACCGTTCTTCAGTAATATTCATGATGTGACATGTATAGACATTCCAGAATGTTACCCAAACCATCGTGAGCTACTTTGTTACGGTGCTTGCCCTCTCCTATAACGTCTCTGCTGCCTTGGGTGATGCAGGACAGGACACAAACTTTGGGACACAGTGTGAAGCTGTTGCCGTCTGTCCCAGCCTGGTAAAAACCTGGGTGGAGTGGATTTGGAGAGGATGTTTCCACAGCCTCATAATTAAAAGACATTCCTTTAGGAAGGAGATGAGCAGGAATTTCTTAAGTGGTGAACTATGGAATTCATTGCCACAGACAGCTGTGGAGGTCAAGTCAATGGACATTTTTCAGGAGGAGATTGATTGATTCTTGATTGATACGGGTGTCGGAGGTAATGGGGAGAAGGCAGGAGTAAGGGTTTGAGAGGGAAATATAGAGTCATAGAGTGATACAGTGTGGAAACAGGCCCTTCTGCCCAGCATGTCCCATCTGCACTAGTCCCACCTGCCCACGTTTGATCCATATACCTCCGAACCTGTCCTATCCATGTACCTGTCTAACTGTTTCTTAAATGTTGCGATAGTCCCTGCCTCAACTACCTCCTCTGGCAGCTTGTTCCATACACCCACCACCCTTTGTGTGAAAAATATACCCCACAGATTCCTAATAAATCTTTTGCCGTTCACTTATGTCCTCGATTCACTTACTCTGGGCAAAAGACTCAACCATATCTATTCAAATCATGATTTTATACACCTCTATTAGATCATCCCTCATCCTCCCGTGCTCCATGAAATAGTCCCAGCCTACTCAACCTCTCCCTATAGCTCTGGCTCTCTAGTCCTGGCAACATCCTCATAAATCTTCACTGTACCCTTTCCAGTTTGATGACATATTTCCTATAACATGATGCCCAGAACTGAACACAATACTCTGACTGCGGCCTCATCAACTTCTTATGCAACTGCAACATGACCTCCCAACTTCTATACTCAGCCTGGCCCGCTGAGTTACTCCAGCACTCTGTGAAACGTCACAGAACAGGGCAAGATTAGCAAGTTTGCTGATGATACAGAAGTGAGTGATTTTGCAGATAGTGAAGATGGTTGTGAAAGATTGCAGCAGGAACTGGATCAATTGGCCAGGTGGGCAGAGGAATGGTTGATGGTTGCATGGTTCCTTGAAGGTCGTGTCGCAGGTATATCAGGTGGTCAAAACGTATTTTGGCACTTTGGCCTTCATCAGTCAGAGAATTGAGTATAGAAGTTGTGAGGTCATGTTGCAGTTGTATAAGACTTTGGTGAGACCACACTTAGAATATTGTGTTCAGTTCTGGGCACCATGTTATAGGAAAGATGTCAAACTGAAAAGAGTATAGAGATCCCCATCCTGGATCAGTCCAATCAGGGTTGTGTCGTCCGCAAACTGTAGAAGCTTGACAGAGGTGTCTGTGGAGGTGCAGTCATTGGTGTGGTGAGAGTAGAGGAGAGGGGAGAGTACGCATCTTGCCGTGCTCCTATGCTGAGCGTTTGCGGGTCCGAGATATGCTTTCCCGTCTCACATGCTGCTTCCTGTCTGTCAGAAAGCTGGTGATCCACCGACAGAGGGGTTCAGGCACAGTCAACTCAGAAAGTTTGGAGCGTAGTAGCTCTGGCACAATGGTGTAGAATGCAGAGCTAAAATCAACAAACAAAATCCTCGCAGAGGTCCCCTGGCAGTCTAGGTGCTGGCGGATGAAGTGCAGGCCCAGATTGACTGCATCATCCACAGATCTATTGGCCCAATATGCAAAATGCAGATGGTCCAGCAGAGGGATTGTGATATTTTTCACCTTGGCCAGCACAAGCCTTTCAACGGTCTCCATGACTACAGAGGTCAGTGTGACAGGCCTGTAGTCATTAAGACCAGTAATCCTTACCTTTTTGGGTACAGGGACAACAGTGGAGACTTTGAAGCAGGCAGGGACAGTGCATCTTTGCAGGGCCTGGTTAAAAATGAGTAATTGGGTGAGAAGTAGTGATTGGAGTGGGATGGGTGTAGAAGGGCCCAGTTTTTGCAGATTGAGGTCAGGCTGTGAGTAGGTGTGAAGTGTTGGGTGGGGTGGGAAAGGGTCCACTCTTTTCATACTGGAGTCTTGCCTTAAGTATAAACATAGAAACATAGAAAATAGGTGCAGGAGTAGGCCATTCGGCCCTTCGAGCCTGCACCGCCATTCAATATGATCATGGCTGATCATCCAACTCAGTATCCTGTACCTGCCCTCTCCATACCACCCGATCCCTTTAGCCACAAGGGCCACATCTAACTCCCTCTTAAATATAGCCAATGCACTGGCCTCAACTACCTTCTGTGGCAGAGAATTCCAGAGATTCACCACTCTCTGCGTGAAAAATGTTTTACTCATCTCGGTCCTAAAAGATTTCCCCCTTATCCTTAAACTGTGACCCCTTGTTCTACCCTAGTCCACCACATTGATGCCAACCATCAAATGCCGATCCATACCAATGCTGCTTACCTGTACTAGACCTGTAGACCTATTGTGTCTTGGCAATTCATGGTACGGCACTTTATTTGTCACATGTACCGAGGTACAGTGAAATTCACTTTTGTATACAATTCAGTACAAGTATCACTGTACATACCTCGTAGATAAGCATCTCAGATACAGTACAAGTATATGGTAGTAGTACACTGAGACAGTATACAGAGACAATGACTCATCTAGATGCAAATGTCAAAGGTATATTTTGAGACCTGTGGGAATTTGCAGCAACTAACCTCCTCCTTTACCATCAGATAATTATGATGAGAACATGATGGTCGTGTAATTCACAGACTTCTTTAAATGTTAAAATCTTTTCAAAGTTGGGTCACAATTTTCTGCTAGCTACAATGTATTAATTTAGTTTAGTTTTGAGATACATTAAGGCCCACCGAGTCTGCGCCGACCTGCAATCCTTGCATATCAACACTTTCCCTGGATGCTTTCAAGAGAGAGCTAGATAGGGCTCCTAAAAATAGCAGAGGGCCACATCTAACTCCCTCTTAAATATAGCCAATGAACTGGCCTCAACTACCTTCTGTGGCAGAGAATTCCAGAGATTCACCACTCTCTGTGTGAAAAACGTTTTCCTCATCTCAGTCCTAAAAGATTTCTCCCTTATCATTAAACTATGACCCCTTGTTCTGGACTTCCCCAACATCGGGAACAATCTTCCTGCATCTAGCCTGTCCAACCCCTTAAGAATTTTGTAAGTTTCTATAAGATCCCCCCTCAATCTTCTGAATTCTAGCGTGTACAAGCCGAGTCTATCCAGTCTTTCTTCATATGAAAGTCCTGACATCCCAGGAATCAGTCTGGTGAACCTTCTCTGCACTCCCTCTATGGCAAGAATGTCTTTCCTCAGATTAGGAGACCAAAACTGTACGCAATACTCCAGGTGTGGTCTCACCAAGACCCTGTACAACTGCAGTAGAACCTCCCTGCTCCTATACTCAAATCCTTTTGCTATGAATGTTAACTACCATTTGCTTTCTTCACTGCCTGCTGCACCTGCATGCCTACTTTTAATGACTGGTGTACCATGACTCCCAGGTCTCGTTGCATCTCCCTTTTTCCTAATTGACCACCATTCAGATAATAGTCTACTTTCCTGTTTTTGCCACCAAAGTGGATAACCTCACATTTAACCACATTATACTGCATCTGCCATGCATTTGCCCACTCACCCAGCCTATCCAAGTCACCTTGCAGCCTCCTAGCATCCTCCTCACAGCTAACACTGCCCCCCAGCTTTGTGTCATCCGCAAACTTGTAGATGTTGGGAGGAGGAGCCATCTTGGGGAACGGCTGCTAACCGTTTAATTCACTTTTTTTGCAGCTTTAGTGAGTCCTGTGCCTTGTCTGTGGGAGAAATTACTTTTTAATGTGGGGGGAAGGGGGTAACTATATTTCTAGGTCCCTACCTGGTCGGTGAGGCAGCTTTTTCTCTGGGCTGCCCCGTCGACCCGTCCTCGTGGCCTACCAGCGGGCGTGGAGCGCCGTTTCCTGGCGGGGACCGCCCAGCACCTCGGCTTCAGTGGCGGCACAGCGCTGGAGCACTATCGTGGAGCGGAGCGGGCGATGCCTTGCCTGGGTCGCCGCGCTGGATAAACGCGCTGGAGCTGCGGTGAGCTGTGACCGCCGAGAGCAACATCTCCGGGCTGCGGGTCTGCGGAACGGAGCGGGCGGCGCCGACTCTAACATCGGGAGCTCCAAACCGGCGCGGCCTTGTCGGCTTCGGAAGCCGCGGTCTCCAGTTAGGAAGCGGCCGTTCCAGGTGGCCCAGCCGCTGAAAGGACTCTCCCGACGCCGGGGCAACACCACCCGGCCAGAACGGCCAGGAACATCGGGCCTCCGTAGAGGCAATAGCGGTGGCCTCAATAGGCCTGACTTTGGGAGAACTGGAGATGGGGACTGGACATTGTGCCTTCCCCCACAGTGGTAACCATTGTGGGGGGATTATTATTTTTGTGTGTAAGTTAATATGTTAGTCTGTGTCCATGATGGCTGTCGGAAGGGAGAGTGGACGCCGGCGGGCTTTAGCTACCGCTGCTCTCTCTTCACATTGTGTTTTTGATTTTTTGTTTTGATTTCTGGCTTTAATTTGTGTATTGGTGATGTCCTTATTATTTATTTTACTCCGACTATATGTTTTTTCTCTCTTGTTAATTTCTGTAAGGTGTCCTTGAGACTTTGAAAGGCGCCCGCAAACAGGGGCGGACTAAGGCTCACTGGTGCCCTAAGCACTGACCAATCTTGGTGCCCCCCTCCTTTCCACACTGACCCAGTCCATTTAGTTGTTGACCTTGTGGTACACCTGGGAAGATAACCCTAGGGTGCACCATGATCAAGAAACAGAACATTATGATCAATTTGCACTAGTTTTATCAATTTTTTTTTTTTTTTTACAAATCTTCATTTGTTTTTTTTTCTTTTCACCCTTTTCCCAACTTTGTGGTGCCCCCTTTGGCCCTGGTGCCCTAAGCACGTGCTTAGTCTGCTTAATGGTTAATCCGCCCCTGCCCGCAAATAAAATTTATTATTATTATTCAATTCCCTCGTCCAAATCATTAATATATATCGTAAATAGCTGGGGTCCCAGCACTGAGCCTTGCGGTACCCCACTAGTCACTGCCTACCATTGTGAAAAGGACCTGTTTACTCCTACTCTTTGCTTCCTGTCTGCCAGCCAGTTCTCTATCCACATCAATACTGAACCCCCAATGCCGTGTGCTTTAAGTTTGTATACTAATCTCTTATGTGGGACCTTGTCGAAAGCCTTCTGAAAGTCCAGATATAACACATCCACTGGTTCTCCCTTATCCACTCTACTAGTTACATCCTCGAAAAATTCTATAAGATTCGTCAGACATGATTTACCTTTCATAAATCCATGCTGACTTTGTCCAATGATTTCACCACTTTCCAAATGTGCTGCTATCCCATCTTTAATAACTGATTCTAGCAGTTTCCCCACTACCGATGTTAGACTAACTGGTCTGTAATTCCCCGTTTTCTCTCTCCCTCCCTCCCTCCCTTTTTAAAAAGTGGGGTTACATTAGCTACCCTCCAATCCTTAGGAACTACTCCAGGATCTAAAGAGTTTTGAAAAATTATCACTAATGCATCCACTATTTCTGGTGCTACTTCCTTAAGTACTCTGGGATGCAGCCTATCTGGCCCTGGGGATTTCAGCCTTTAATCCATTCAATTTACCTAACACCACTACCCGGCTAACCTGGATTTCACTCAATTCCTCCATCTCATTTGACCCCTGGTCCCCTGCTATTTCCAGCAGATTATTCATCTCTTCCTTAGTGAAGACAGAACCAAAGTAGTTATTCAATTGGTCTGCCATGTCCTTGTTCCCCATGATCAATTCACCTGTTTCTGACTGCAAGGGACCTACATTTGTTTTAACTAATCTTTTCCTCTTCACATATCTATAAAAACTTTTGCAGTCAGTTTTTATGTTCCCTGCCAGTTTTCTTTCATAATCTATTTTCCCTTTCCTAATTAAGCCCTTTGTCCTCCTCTGCTGGACTGAATTTCTTCCAGTTCTCTGGTAGGCTGCTTTTTCTGGCTAATTTGTACGCTTCATCTTTTGTTTTGATACTATCCCTGATTTCCCTTGTGATCCATGGATGCACTACCTTCCCTGATTTATTCTTTTGCCAAACTGGGATGAACAATTGTTGTAGCTCATCCATGCAGTCTTTAAATGCCTTCCATTGCCTATCCACCGTCAACCCTTTAAGAATTAATTGCCAGTCTATCTTGGCCAATTCACGTCTCATACCTTCAAAGTTTCCTTTCTTTAAGTTCAGGACCCTTGTTACTGAATTAACAATGTCACACTCCATCCTAATGAAGAACTCAACCATATTATGGTCACTCTTGCCCAAGGGGGCACGTACAACAAGATTGCTAACTAACCCTTCCTCATTACTCAATACCCAGTCTACAATAGCCTGCTCTCTCATTGGTTCCTCTACATGTTGGTTTAGATAACTATCCCGCATACATTCCAAGAAATCCTCTTCCTCAACACCCTTGCCAATTTGATTCACCCAATCTATATGTAGATTGAAGTCACCCATTATAACTGTTTTACCTTTGTTGCACGCATTTCTAATTTCCTGTTTGATACCATCCCCAACTCCACTACTACTGTTAGGTGGCCTGTACACAACTCCCACTAGCATTTTCTGCCCCTTAGTGTTTCGCAGCTCTACCCATATTGATTCCACATCCTCCAAGCTAATGTCCTTCCTTTCTATTGCGTTAATCTGCTCTCTAACCAGCAACGCTACCCCACCTCAACTCATCCACCTTTTTACGAATGCTCCTTGCATTGAGACACAAAGCCTTCAGGCTTGTTTTGACAACACTCTTACCCCTCATACAATTATGTTGAAAAGTAGCCCTTTTTGATTTTTGCCCTGGATTTGTCTGCCTTTTTGTCTGTTAAGATGCAATCCGTCCCTTTTGTACAGTTCCCCCTTTACTCCAAAAGTTCAGAGCTAGTTCAGTTTAATTTATTACTTTATTCAGTTCAGTTTACTTTATTTAGCTTAGTGTATCAAAAGCTTTTATTGCATGCTAACCAGTCAGCAGAAAGACAATATATGATCACAATCGACCCAGTGTATAGATACATGATAAGGGCAAAACGTTTAGTGCAAGGTAAAGCTAACAAAGTTTGATCAAGGATAGTCCGAGGGTTACCAATGAGGTATATTGTTCAGCACTGCTCTCTGGTTGTGGTAGGATGGTTCAGTTGCCTGATAACAGCTGTGAAGAAACTGTCCCTGAATCTGGAGGTGTGTGTTTTCACACTTCTGTACCTCATGCATGATGGGAGAAGGGAGAAGAGGGAGTGGCCAGGATGAGACTGGTCCTTGATGATGCTGCTGGCCTTGCCGAGGCAGAGTGAGGTGTAGAGGGAGGTTGCTTTGTGCGATGGTCTGGGCTGCGTCCACAATTCGCTGCAATTTCTTGCGGTCTTGGATGGAGCTGTTCCCAAACCGAGCTGTGATGCATCCCAATAAAATGCTGACATGCCTGATGCACATGGTCCATGGAGTCAATAAACAAGACTGCTGAACACAAAATATGTGTTTGTGAACTCAAGGCTACAACTGGACACCCGTGCCATCCCACATAGATGAGGAAGCCTGCTTCTCAGTGGAAAGTTATTGAATGCTGGAACTCAATAGTTAACCCTGTGAACAAGGATGAAGGAACACCTCATTTAAACTTACTGAATAGTGAAAGGCCTGGATAAAGTGGACGTGGAGAGGATGTTTCCACTGGTGGGAGAGTCTAGGACCAGAGGGCACAGCCTCAGAATAAAAGGGCATACCTTTAGAAAGGAAATGAGGAAGAATTTTGTTAGTCATAATAAGTGATGTATCCGTGGAATTCATTGCCATAGAAGGCTGTGGAGGCTAAATCAGTGAATATTTTTAAGGCAGAGATGGATAGATTCTTGATTAGTACAGGTGTCAGTGGTTATAAGTTCATAAGTGATAGGAGCAGAATTAGGCCATTCAGCACATTGTCTACTTCACCATTCAATCATGGCTAATCTACTTTTCCCATTCCCAACCCCATTCTCCTGCCCATAGCCCGACACTCAGAGAGAGGGTGGTGGGTGCATGGAACGAGCTGCCAAGAGGTAGATGAGGCAGGTACTGTCACAACATTAAAAAAGGTACGGGTACAATGATAGGAAACGTTTAGAGGAATAAGGGCGATACACAGACAAATCCCTCTTAAATCTCTCCCATCTCACCTCAATCTTATGCACTCATTTGCAAAACCCTTTTAAACAATTTCTCCAATGTCACCTTAAGCCTATGCACTTGTTTTAGAATCCCTCTTAAATCTCTTCCATTTCACCTTAATCATGTCTTGTAGTTTGCAAACTCCTGTTCAATGGCTGCCATCTCACTTCAAGCCTATGCCCTCTAGTAGAATTCTCTACTCGAGGGGAAAGGTGTGAGCAATGAGATTGTCCATTCATATGGACTGAAGGAATTTTTTTTTAAGTCAGCGACCTTTCTCCCACACTCCAAAGACGCACAGGTGTGTAGATGAATTGGCTTTAGTAAAAAAAAAAAAATTGTGTGTGTGTGTACGTGTGCGTGTGTGTGTGTGAAGGATAGTGCTGCTTGGATGGGGATCGCTGGTCGGCACCGAAGGGCCTGTTTCTGCGCTGTATCTCCAAACTAACCTAAAATTTTAATTTGACTTTCGTTCACTGTTGTTTGAATCCTCACAGGAAACAATCAAAGCCAAATTAATTTAACAGAAGCAATTTAATGAAAACATTTGAAATGTCACAGCGCAGTATTTTTACATGTTACAACTTGACAAAATGCACTCATTTGTCGTGTATTCAATACCTGCCAAGAGTATTATAGTCTATTGCTTTGCAATTATAACTTTCTCACAGTGTTTAAAGAATGATTACTACCCAGGTTCAAATCTAACACATTTACAATCTGGAAATATTTCAAACAAACAAACAATTCAAATCTACTGGGGTATAAAGGCATTGACAAACATTAGTGTAAAAACCACCATCTTCACTTTCATTGAACACTGAAGAACTCTGAAGGCGGTAAGTTGTGACGGGGCTAAGATAATGATGCATCGTGGGAGGAGCACATTTACAATCGTCCCCACCTGAGAAACAAAACACAGGATAAGAGCAGTTTAACTCGATTCAAACATGCAAAAACAATCTTATAACACAGAACAGTAGAGCACAGGAACAGGCCCTTCAGCCCTCAATGTCAGTGCTGAACACGGCGCCAAGCTAATCTAATCTTCTCTGCCGGCACGTGATCCACAGCCCTCTATGTTTAAAAGCCGCTTCATCGCCATTATCGTATCCGCCTCCACCACCTCTCCCGGCAACATACACACACTGAACTTTTTCTCTCTCTCTCTCTTGTATATTATATTGTTTACAGCCTGCTATGTTTACGTATTCTGTTGTGCTGCTGCAAGTAAGAATTTCATTGTTCTATCTGGGACACATGACAGTAAAATACTCTTGACTAGGCAAGATTGCTGGAGAAACTCAGTGGGTGCGGCAGCATCTATGGAGCAAAGGAAATAGGCAACGTTTCGGCCCGAAACGTTGCCTATTTCCTTCTCTCCATAGATGCTGCTGCACCCGCTGAGTTTCTCCAGCAACCTTGTCTACCTTTGATTTTCCAGCATCTGCAGTTCCTTCTTGAACAAATACTCTTTTGCGTTCCAGGCACTCACCACCCTCTGTGTATATTTAAAAATAAAACTGGCCCCGAACATGTCCTTTAAACTTTCCCTCAAAGCTCTGCCCTCTTGTCTTTGACATTTCCGTGCTGGCAAAATGATTCTGTCTACCTTACCCACGACTCTCTCATCACTTTAGATACTTCCACCAAATCTCCCCATAGTCACCAACACTCCAGGGAAAACAAACCAAGTTCTAATTTATGAACCACTTCTCACTCAATTTACAACTTTTACGGATTGTCTACCTAGACTTCCTCCGATAAAACCATCGTCTAATACAATATTTCAGCAGGGAAATGGGAGTCAGATTTGGACATTGTTATGAATCCCGCTTGCAGAATAATTGAGATCGCTAGTTATATCAGCTATTTTTTTTTTTCTCTGTATATTAAAGCTTTCACATTTAATCTTAATCTACTCATCTGAAAGAATGCAACTAGTGTAAAGTTAAGCAAAATTTATCAAAGGTAAATCCACACGAGGTTTGCATAATTACAGATTTTAAAAACCTTTCCACTTTGGTCTTTAGAGATACTGTGCGGGAACAGGCCCTTTGGCCCATCGAGTTCACACCGACCAGCGATCACACACTGTGGACAACTTATTATTATTTTTTAACCAAAGCCAATTAAGCCTACAAACCTGTACGTCTTTGGAGTGTGGGAGGAAAAAGGAGCACTCGGAGAAAACCCACGGGGAGAACGTACAAACTCCGTAAAGACAGCGCCTGCCGTCAGGATCGAACACAGGTCTCTGGCGCTGTGAGGCAGCAACTCTACCGCTGTGCCACCATGCTGCCCTTTGCTTTCCAGCCCACTGATCTTTATTCAAATCCGCTGAGTTGCTCCAGCACTCTTTGAAACGTCACCTATCCATGTATTCCACAGATGCTGCCTGGCCCACTAAGTTGTCCAGCATTTTGTGTCTTTCCTTGGTAAAGCAGCATCTGCAGTTCCTTTTTTTTTTTAAAGTTTAGTTTAGAGATACAGCACAGAAACAGGCCCTTCGGCCCACCGGGTCCGTGCCGACCAGCGATCCCCGCATATTAACACTATCCTACACCCACTAGGGACAATTTTTATTTACCAAGCCAATTAACCTACAAACCTGTACGTCTTTGGAGTGTGGGAGGAAACCAAAGATCTCGGAGAAACCCACGCAGGTCATGGGGAGAATGTACAAACTCCGTACATAGAAATTAGGTGTAGGAGGAGGCCGTTCGGCCCTTCGAGCCAGCACCGCCATTCATTGTGATCATGGCTGATCGTCCCCTATCAATAACCCAGCACAGTAATAACCCACAATAACCCAGATAGTCGGGTTGGAACCAGAGTCTCCAGCGCTGCATTCGCTGTAAAGCAGCAACTCTGCCGCTGCACCACTGTGACTGCCCTACATTAGGGGATTATTTTTTTTAAATTTCGGATCTTGGACATTCGACGACTTGAATGTTGGGTCAATCTTACAAGGCCACCAACTAAGAGGGAATAAATAGCTTTATTTTAAATTAAAAAACCCACCAAAACATTTGATAGTTAATTTGAAACTGCAATTAATCTAGCAACCTTTCACTTGAAAGTCACAGAGCCATACAACAGAGAAACAGGCCCTTCGGCCCAACGCTGACCAAGATGCCCCATCTATGCTAGTCCCACCTACCCGCAGATATCCCTCTAAAACCTGTCCCATTCACATACCTGTCCAAATGTCGTTTACAGTACCTGCCTCAACTACCTCCTTCGGCAGCTCGTTCCACATACCCGCCACCCTTTGGGTGAAAAACAAATCAAAGAGATACACTTGGCTCCCTGCCACATGAGATCGTGGTCTTAAAGACACCGTTTCATTGAAAAGACCCCAGGCCAACATGGTATTCTCGGTACTTAAATGAGGTCTTTATTTGACAGAAACCTTAATTCAGTCTTCACGTTCTTGCAATATGCATCTCCTCCCTTCAGGTTCCACCTACGAGACAGAGAACAAGTAAAGAAACACCTTGATCCCTTAGGTTTATGCTTGTTTTTGTTCTTTTAAAAAAAATAAAAAAATAAAAAAGCCTGTGAAAGAATTTGCCGTAACAAAGAACTCTACAAATAATTTTCTCGAGTAAATGCCTCAAGCTTCAAAGTTTAAAAATCTTTACATACATACATCACAAAACAGAGCCAAGCAGAGAATGCTAAAGTGTCGACTATTCGCAGCGTTTCAATTTTCTTTTTTTTTAAACATAGGTAACAGTGGCAAAGAAACGGCAAGTTTCATCCTGGTTTGATATGCTTATCTAGGCATGCTGTCAGCAATGACCTTGTGGAGAGATGAAGGAGGCATCTCATGCAGAGGCAGAACCCACGGACCAGGTGACGTGACCTGCTGCCCTCCAGAGCAGTAACGTGCTCCCC
Source organism: Leucoraja erinaceus (assembly GCF_028641065.1). Lineage (NCBI taxonomy): Eukaryota > Metazoa > Chordata > Chondrichthyes > Rajiformes > Rajidae > Leucoraja > Leucoraja erinaceus. The sequence goes on along the minus strand of NC_073378.1, from coordinate 27,204,591 downwards.
TCTCTCTCTCTCTTTCTTTCTCTCTCTCTCTTTCTTTCTCAGCGCCATCGGAGGAAGTAAGAAAACAGTACAAATCATTAGTTATTTTGCAGGAACAGACGAACTGGATCAGACTTCCAAAATAGCACATAGAACACGGAACAGAACGGTAGCGCACAGGAAGGGGCCCAGTGGCCCATATAATGTCCGTGCCCAACATGACGCCAAGTTTAACCAACAGTCAGCCTGCATGTAATCCTATCTAAACGTCTTTCCAATGCCGCGATTGTATCTGCCTCTGCCTCCACCACCACCCCAGGCAGTATGTTCCAAACACCCAACGTCCCACACATCTCCTTTAAATCTTGCCCTCAACACCATAAAAGTTATGCCCTCTAGTCTTGGTGATATATCCACCCTGGAGATAAAGGTTCTGACTGTCCACCCAATTGATGCCTCATGATTTTACGCCCTTCTATCAGGTCTCCTCCCCTCAACCTCCGAGGTTCTGGAGAGAAGGAAAAAAAATCGAAGTCTGTCCAAACCCCTTTCCCTCTCCCCCGACTCTGTCTGAAGAAAGGTCTCCACCCGAAACGTCACCTATTCCTTTTCTCCAGAGATGCTGCTGTCTGGCCCACCGAGTTGTCTCTCTTTATAACTAACACCTACTCGTCCAGGTGGCAAATATTCTAAATTGTGCTGACCTTACCCTGAAATCGAGACTTTTTTAAAAATGAGTATAACAATTTTATTTAAAGAAAAATATATATTTGTGCAGTTAGCCTAGTCATTAACTCTACTGATATGGAGGAGAGACATCTGAAACCTGATCAACTGCTTGTTTTTATTACCTTGACATTGCAAATGAACGGCTTACGGTCTCAAGACAAAAATGTGTTGAGTTCACTGATTTGTGCCGTTAATCTTACTTTATGATTTAATGTGTACGGAAAGTTGTTGGATTAAAAATGCCACTTTTACGTAGAAAACGACATTAAACGTTTAAAGGGAAAAAAGCATGTGTTTTTTTGTTTTGTTTAGAGAAACAGGCCCTTCGACCCACCGAGCCCGCACCCACCAGCGATCCCCGCACACTTACAGTATCCTACACACGCTAGGGACAATTTAGAATTACCCAAAGCTAATTAACCTACAAACCTGTGTTGTGTTTGCATTGTGGGAGGAAACCTGGAGCTCCCGGAGAAAACCCACGCAGGTCACGGGGAGAACATACAATGTGCGTCCCGACGGCACCCGTAGTCAGGATGGAACCCGGGTCTCTGGCGTTGTGAGGCAGCAACTCTACCGCTGCGCCATCATGCCGCGCCTGTAGTCACCACTGTCGTTTACTGGTTGTTTCGAGGATTAACCGCACATTGGGTATTTGGGAAGTAGATATTCTTCTCCAATTAATACTTTATTCACCGATATAGTCATAGAGTCATATAGCGTGGAAACAGGCTCTTCGGCCCAACTTGCTCACACCAACCAACATCTACATTAGTCTCACCTGCCTGGGTTTGGCCCATATCCCTCTAAACCTGTCCCCGCCATGTACCTGTCCAAATGTTTCGTAATAAGTGGAACATGTGGATATAAGTGGAACATTTACCACAAACCTCCGGCGTTCTGCATGTGACTTTACGTGGAGGTAGATCGTGTGGTGGCCTGACCATAGGCCCCAACTTACCTTCAAATGCAATACAGGCATTGTGCAATATAATTTAATTCCTTCTCCCGTCAATGTTGTCAATCTGCAGGGCATAATTAAACGCTAACTTCTGACCGGCTGGTCTTTGGATGGTTTTGGTTTTAATGTTGATCATTTCAACAAGAGGTTGTGTATATTTAAAAAAATAATAGGTGCTTTTAATGTGACGAGATTTGCAAAATTGGTGCAAGGGTTTAGTGAACCAAGGGGCACCTTTACACACATCTGGAGATGGGGGTGGTGGGATTGGGAGGTGACGGGATGGGAGACGGTAAGGAAAGGGGACAAGCATTTGTGAAACCAAAATGGTGACGCACACAGACGAAAGGTTTTTTTTTGGGGACAGAACCACGACTCAAAATCACCGGAACTCATCGTAAATAAGAGAAAACGTAAAAACGAAAAATAAATCAAATGTACAAAAGAAAGTTAAAGAAGCAATTACCGCTTTAAAAAGCAGCTGCTTTGCTCAAGTGTGGAAGGTAACATTTGCCTGTATTGAGACACAACATGATCACAAATATTGAAAACCAAATGGACATAATGCAGCAAAGGATAATCTTACTGTAAAACAATTTCTTAATTTTAATTTTTTTTTCAAAAAAGTGTCATACTTAGACATCTACAAAGAAATATAAAACCCCAATCTTTGTTTCCATTTGAATGACTAAATGAAACTGCTTCTGTTTTATTCATGGACTATAGGTACAGGTTTACTAAGAAACAGAATGTTATGGCATTGACAAATTTCTACCACAATTCTATAACAACTTCAAATGGTTATAAACAGTACACTGAAGGTGCTAGACTCATCGAGTGGCCCAGCGCAGAGCTCTAGATATTGGCATCGTTTCCACAGCACGTTCGCAAATTCACAAGCTATTTTATATCATAACACAGTGGTCAGGTAGCAAGGGACGTCTGTGGGGACTCTGACGCCTCTTGTTCACGACCTGTGACAGTGAATGCTAATCTACCGGGACTGTATTAGGCAACTGACCCATAAGGAATACTCCCCATCCCCCTACTTTTCCTTCCCTCTATCTCCAATGCCTCTATCTGGATGTGCATTCATTTCTCCCACGATCTTGCCCCCTTCCTCTCTTCACCCAATCTCTTCCCTATGCCCCAACCTGGATGGCTACCTATTCCTCCTTCCACTCCTTTCCCCCTTCCTCTGACTCCACATGTTATCACAGCCCTCATCTCACATCCTTGTGTCTTTTCATCTCTGGCCCGTAGTCTAACTATCAACTCCACACCCACCCCCCCCCCCCCCCCCCCCCCCCCCCCCATACCAATAGCTGTACCCACCTATCACTCAGCAGGTTGTTTCCCCCCCCCCCCCCCCCCCAATAGCTGTACCCACCTATCACTCAGCAGGTTGTTTTCCCCCCCCCCCCCCAATAGCTGTACCCACCTATCACTCATCAGGCTGTTTCTCCCTCCACCCATCATCCAGGTCCCCCCACCCTCGTACAATCGGTCCTAAGAAGGGTCCCAGCCTATCCATTCCCTACACGGACGCTGCCTTAGTTCCTCCAGCACCCTCCTCTCTGCTCTGCGTGTGTTATCGGCTGCCCCCTTCGTGGCTAGCGGTAATGTTGATGGTTTAGCTTACCTTCAGTGTACTGAAAGTGGTACACAACCTGCTTTAGATGATGTGACCACCTCTCGAGCAGGCACAGGTAGGGTCACACACCCCTTCGGCACTGAGTACACCAAGGGAATGCTGGCCTGCGTACACACCTAGGAAAATGTGAATATAAACATCATTTTTACCTCAGCCGCTGTCACAGAGAGACAAGGATTGGGCTAAGCCTGCACAAAAACACAAACAAAGGTGGGTCTCGCCAGCCTAGAGAGCCAATAGTCGCCCTCCCTCAAAATATCAGTCGCCTGCTTACAAGATTTTTAAAATAACTTCAATGAACAGTTTTTGTGCAGCCTTAGCAGTTAAACTACAGTGAAAGAATGAAGAAAACATTCTGGAAAAAAACAAATCAATATATTTACAGTGACTCATATTCCTGTGAGAAGTAACATCTTTTCTTTTTAATTTAACTTCATGCATATTTCAGGGTAAACATTGTGGTTCACACATAATAAAATACTTTTTTTCTCTGACTTTCCCAGTCTTTTTTTTTTGTTTAATTGCTCAAACCCGTTAAATGCGGCGATTAAATCTTCTCCTGAATGAAGGGGTGCTGCAGGGCCTGGTTGATGCTGACACGTTTGGCAGGGTCGAGCATGAGAATCTGCTCGAGCAAGTCCTTCAGCTGGTGAACCTTTTTGCGCTGATCTTCCGGCAAGCGCTGGCAGCCGATCATGTCCGCCAGTAGGTCCTTCGTGGAGTTAATAGTGCTCATGACAGTCACTTTCTCCTGAAGGAAACAAAAACAGACAGAAACAGCAAAGAAAGAAGTCAACTTCCGCTCAGGCAGTAGAATCAAGAGTAGACAGAGTGCTGGAGTAACTCAGCGGGTCAGGCAGCAACTCTGGAGAACATGGATAGGTGACGTTTCACAGAGTGCTGGAGTAACTCAGCGGGTCAGGCAGCAACTCTGGAGAACATGGATAGGTGACGTTTCACAGAGTGCTGGAGTAACTCAGCGGGTCAGGCAGCAACTCTGGAGAACATGGATAGGTGACGTTTCGGGTGGAACCCTTTTTCAGACCTGGGTCTGAAGAAGGGTTTCAACCCGAAACGTCACCTACACCTTTCTCTCCTTCGCCTCCCTTCTCCCTGTAAGCATTGATACCTTTACTAATCACGAATCTCCAAATGACTGTGGCAATGAATTCCAGATTTACCACACCATGACTAAAGAAATTCCTCCTCACTTCCTTTCGAAAGGTATGTCCTTTTATTCTGCGGTTTCTCAAATCTGTTTGCCAAATGTCCAGTATTAATTTAGTGTATTGTGATTGTCACTGGAACTAAGGTATGCTGAAAAGCTTTTTGTTGAGTGCTATACAGTCAGTGGAAAGCCTATGCGTGATTACAAACAAGCCGTTCACAGCGTAGATACGTGATCAAGGGAATAATGTTTAGATTAGTTTAGAGATACAGCACGGAAACAGGCTCCTCGGCACATCGAGTCTGCGCTAACGAGTGATCCCCGAATACTTACACTACCCCACACACACACACTGGGGACAATTTTACAATTATACCAAAGCCAATCAGCCTTCAAACCTGTACTTTTCTCACAGAGAGTGGTGAGTCTGTGAAATTCTCTGCCTCAGAGGGCGGTGGAGGCAGGTTCTCTGGATGCTTTCAAGAGGGCTCTTAAAGATAGCAGTCAGGGGATATGGGGAGAAGGCAGGAGCGGGGCACTGATTGGGGATGTTCAGCCATGATCACATTGAATGGCGATGCTGGCTCGAAGGGCCAAATGGCCTACTCCTGCACCTATTGTCTATTGTCTGTACGTCTTTGCAGTGTGGGAGGAAACCAGAGCACCCAGAGAAAGCCCACGCAGGTCACGGAGAGAACGTACAAACTCGGTACAGACAGCACCCGTAGTCAGGATGAAACCCGGGTGTCTGGCGCTGTGAGTTTGCAACTCTACCGCTGCGCCACCGTGCCGCCCTGTGGAATGTTATCACAATACCATTAGTTTCAATATAATTTATGGAGAGGGTCAGAACTGGACCAAGGGTTGAGATTTTTGATTGGAGAAAGGCTAACTTTGATGAGATGCAAAGGATTTAAAAGGAGTGAATTGGGACATTTTGTTTTATGGGAAGGATGTAGAAGAGAAATGGAGGACATTTAAAGGGGAAATTTTAAGAGTACGGAATCTTTATGTCCCTGTTCGGTTGAAAGGAAATAGTAAAAATTGGAAAGAGCCATGGTTTTCAAGGGAAATTGGACACGGTTCGGAAAAAGAGAAAGATCTACAATAATTATAGGCAGCATGGAGTGAATGAGGTGCTTGAGGAGTATAAAGAATGTAAAAAGAATCTTAAGAAAGAAATTAGAAAAGCTAAAAGAAGATACGAGTTTGCTTTGGCAAGTAAGGTGAAAGTAAATCCAAAGGGTTTCTACAGCTATATTAATAGCAAAAGGTTAACGAGGGATAAAATTGGGCCAATAAGAGAGACAGAGTGGACAGCTAGCTGCAGAGCCAAAAGAGATGGGGGAGATATTGAACAATTTCTTTTCTTCGGTATTCACCAAGGAGAAGGATATTGAATTATGTGGGGTAAGGGAAACAAGTAGAGTAGCTATGGATATTATGAGATTCAAAGAAAAAGAAGTACTGACACTTTTGAAAAATATAAAAGTGGATAAGTCTCCAGGTCCCGACAGGATATTCCCTAGGACAATGAGGGAAGTTAATGTGGAAATAGCAGGGGCTATGACAGAAATATTACAAATGTCATTAGAAACGGGAATAGTGCCAGAGGATTGCCGTCCTGCGCATGTTGTTCCATTGTTTAAAAAGGGTTCTAAGAGTAAACCTAGCAATTATAGACCTGTTAGTTTGACTTCAGTGGTGGGCAAATTAATGGAAAAGATACTTAGAGATAATATATATAAGCATCTGGATAAACAGGGTCTGATTAGGAACAGTCAACATGGATTTGTGCCTGGAAGGTCATGTTTGACTAATCTTGAATTTTTTTGAAGAGGTTACTAGGGAAATTGATGAGGGTAAAGCAATGGATGTTGTCTATATGGACTTTAGGAAGGCCTTTGACAAGGTTCCTCATGGAAGGTTGGTTAAGAAGGTTCAATTGTTGGGTATTAATGGTGGAGTAGCAAGATGGATTCAACAGTGGCTGAATGGGAGATGCCAGAGAGTAATGGTGGATGGCTGTTTATCGGGTTGGAGGCCAGTGACTAGTGAGGTGCCTCAGGGATCTGTGTTGGGTCCACTGTTGTTTGTCATGTAAATCAATGATCTGGATGAAGGTGTGGTAAATTGGATTACTAAGTGTGCAGATGATACTAAGATAGGTGGTGTTGTGGATGAAGTAGATTTCCAAAGTCTACAGAGAGATTTAGGCTATTTGGAAGAATCGGCTGAAAGATGGCAGATGGAGTTTATGCTGATAAGTGTGAGGTGCAACATCTTGGCAGGACAAATCAAAATAGGACGTACATGGTAAATGGTAGGGAATTAAGGAATGCAGTTGAACAGAGGGATCTAGGAATAACTGTGCATAGTTCCCTGAAGGTGGAATCTCGTGTAGATAGAGTGGTAAAGAAAGCTTTTGGTATGCTAGCCTTTATAAATCAGAGCATTGAGTATAGAAGTTGGGATGTAATGTTAAAATTGTACAGGGCATTGGTGAGACCAATTCTGAAGTACGGTGTACAATTTTGGTCGCCCAATTATAGGAAGGATGTCAACAAAATAGAGAGAGTACAGAGGAGATTTACTAGAATGTTGCCTGGGTTTCAGCAACTAAGTTACAGAGAAAGGTTGAATAAGTTAGGTCTTTATTCTTTGGAGCGCAGAAGGTTAAGGGGGGGGGACTTGATAGAGGTCTTTAAAATGATGAGAGGGATAGACATAGTTGACGTGGATAAGCTTTTCCCATTGAGAGTAGGGAAGATTCAAACAAGGGGACATGACTTAAGGGACAGAAGTTTAGGGGTAACATGAGGGGGAACTTCTTTACTCAGAGAGTGGTAGCTGTGTGGACGCTTCCAGTGGAAGTGGTGGAGGCAGGTTCGATTTTATCATTTAAAAATAAATTGGATAGGTATATGGATGGGAAAGGAATGGAGGGTTATGGTCTGAGTGCAGGTAGATGGGACTAGGGGAGAATAAGTGTTCGGTACGGACTTGTAGGACCGAGATGGCCTGTTTCCGTGCTGTAATTCTTATATGGTTATATGGTTAACGTAGAGTGCGTAAAGATAGAACTACTGACCCGTTCTGTCACTTTATCCACTTCAATGTACATGAAGTTCAGATTCTGATCAAAGTGCTGATCCTTGAAGACCCCTTTTCTGATCATCTGAAAGGAATGAAACACATTTCACACATCTTGAGGGATAACTCTAGCCGCCTCTAGAGAAACGCAGACGGAAAGAGATGCCGTTTTATAACGTGGTACAGACTGACCCGTCACAAGTCACAGACCCTCACTGTGGACAGCATGGCCCCAGGGAGTGTTGTAGAGTGCAGGCATCCACCAGTGCAGGCACGCAGTTCCCTCAAAGTGGCAGCATGGGTAGATTGGTTATAAGGTTGTAAGTGATAGGAGCAGAATTAGACCATTCGGCCCATCCAAGTACTCTCTGCCATTCAATCATGGCTGATCTATCTCTCCTTCCTAGCCCCATTCTCCCGTCTTCTCCCCATAACCTCTGACACCTGCACTAATCACAAATCTATCTATCTCTGCCGTAAAATTATCCATTGACTTGGCTTCCACAGCCTTCTGCGTCACTGAATTCCACAGATTCACTACCCTTTGGCTAAAGAAATTCCTCCTCACCTCCTTCCTAAAGGAACGTCCTTTAATTCTGAGGACGTGACCTCTGGTCCTAGGCTCTCCCACTAGTGGAAACATCCTCTCCACATCCACTCTATCCGGGCCTTTCACTATTCGGTAAGTTTCAATGAGGTCCCCCCCTCATCTTTCTAAACTCCAGCGAGTACAGGCCCAGGGCCGCCAAACGCTCCATACACTCCTTAACTCATGACCTGAAAGTTGGTATGTTGGGAGTGGATGAGAAAGTGGGATTACACTGATATAGTCGTAGTAGTAGTAGTAGGCCCCCCTCGGCCCCCATGACCATGGGTGATGCATCATAGTTTGCAGGTGATGTGTGGTCGGATGCAAGCCTGGGCGATGTCATATGGAGGACAGGCTGTTGCCCATGCAGCACGCCCCCCCTCTCCACGTCGCTGATCGATCCAAAGGAACAGCCGGGCCGTTACAGTTTGGCACCAGCGCCGTCGCAGGAGCTGCCAGAGCGAGGTTGTAGACAACGACAAACTGCCTTTGGTAGACCAAGGGGAAATATTAAGAGGCTAACCTACCAACCCCGCACGTCTTATGGGATGTGGGGGAGACTGTAGCACCCGGAGCAAACAGGGAGAACGAGCAAACTCCACATAGACAACACCCAAGGTCAGTATCGAACCAGGGTCTCTGGTGCTGTGAGGCAACAGTTCTACCCGCTCAGCCAATATGCCGCCCATGTCAATTTTTCATACAAGGTCATCCCGAAGCCCATTTAATAGAGAGATACAGCAAAGGAGAACTAGTTTGAACGGGTGATCGATGGTCAGCATGCTCTTGTTGGGCTGAATGACCTATTTCCACGCTGCGTCTTTCAATCGATCAAACCAAAATAACATCCATCGGCCCACCGAGACCACGCCGACCAGCGATAGACAATAGACAACAGGTGCAAGTGTAGGCCATTCGGCCCTTCGAGCCAGCAACACCATTCACTGTGATCATGGCCATCACCCGTCCATGTTATCCCACTTTGCCATCCACTCCCTACACACCAGGGGGTAATTTCACAGAGGGCCAAATATCCTACAAACCCACACGTCTTGTGGGATGTAGAAGGAAACCAGAGACAGCACCTGAGGTCAGGATCGAACCGGGGTCTCTGGCGGCGTGAGGCAGGAGCTCTACCCACTACACAATGCTCTGCCCGGTAGACACACATAAGGTTTAGACAAGAACAGAGAGCGTTTGTGAACTAAATCTCTTAGCATGGCATAACAAGCAAAGAATGGATCGACTGGGCTTATATTCACTGGAATTTAGAAGGATGAGAGGATATCGTATGGAAACAAAATTCTTACGGGATTGGACAGGCTGGATGCAGGAAACATGTTCCCAATGTTGAGGAAGTCCAGAACCAGGGGTCACATAGTTTAAGAATAGGTGGTAGGCCATGTAGGGCTGATGAGGAAAAACATTTTCACCCAGAAAGTCGTGAATCTGTGGAATTCTCTGCCACAGAAGGCAGTGGACGCCAATTCACTGTATGTTTTCAAGATTTAGCTCTTTGGGCTAAAGGAATCCAGGGATATGGGGAAAAAGCAGGAATGGGGTACTGATTTTGGATGATCGGACATGATCATATTGAATGGAGGTGCTGGCTCGAAGGGCCGAATGGCCTACTCTTACACCTATTCCCTATGTTTCTAAACGATTCTCTGAAAAAAATCAGACATCAATACATCAATTTTTGAAACAAACTTTAAAGATTTTTTTTAACCATATTTTTTCTACTAATATTTTATAATCTGAGACGATAGCAAATTAGAAATGATCATCATAATACCGTGGGCAAATACAAATGATTTCTACAAGCTGAGCTGCCCATTATCCAACAAGTAGAAATAATATTTGAAGATGATTTTCATACCTTATTTGGCATTTTGCCCTTTAAGTCCATCATGAGTTTCAGCATGTGATTGTTGGTTTTGCCAGGAAAGAGAATTTTCCCCGTGTACAGTTCATAAAGGGTGCAGCCGACTGACCACAAGTCTATGGCATAATCATAAATCTTCCCAATGACTGGAAGGGAGAGACAACATGGTTATCTTTTGCAACACCGAAAGTGCTCATATTTCTAAGTCTTTGCTCAACTGAACACATATATGAATGAAAGGGTTCAGAAAAGATTTACGAGGATGTTGCCAGGACTAGAGGGTGTGAGCAATAGGGGGAGGTTGAGCAGGCTGGGACTCTACTCCATGGAGCGCAGGAGGATGAGGGGTGATCTTATGGAGGTGTATAAGATCATGAGAGGAATAGATCGGGTAGATGCACAGAATCTCGTGCCCAGAGTAGGGCAATCGAGGACCAGAGGACACAGACAATAGGCAATAGGGGCAGGAGTAGGCCATTCGGCCCATCGAGCCAGCACCGCCATTCAATGTGATCAACGCTGATCATCCCCAATCAGTACCCCGTTCCTGCCTTCTCCCCATAATCCCTGACTCTGCTCTCTTTAGGAGCCCTATCTAGCCCTCTCTTGAAAGTATCCAGAGAACTGGCCTCCCTCAATAGTAAGAATGTCCTGCCTCAAATCAGGGGACCAAAACTGCACATAATACTCCAGGTGTGGTCTCACTAGGGCTCTGTACAACTGCAGAAGGACCTCTTTGCTCCTATACTCAACTCCTCTTGTTATAAAGGCCAACATGCCATTCACTTTCTTCACTGCCTGCTGTACCTGCATGCTTACTTTCATTGACTGATGTACAAGGATCCCCAGATCCCGTTGTACTTCCCATTTTCCCAACTTGACAACATTTAGATAGTAATCTGCCTTCCTGTTTTTGCTACCAAAGTGGTAACCTCACATTTATCCACATTAAGCTTCATCTGCCATGCATCTGCCCACTCCCCCAACCTGTCCAAGTCACCCTGCATTCTCATAGCATCCTCCTCACAGTTCCCACTGCCACCCAGCTTAGTGTCATCTGCAAATTTCATCCAAATCATCCTCAAAAAAGTCTCGAAGATTAGTCAAGCATGATTTCCCCTTCGTAAATCCACGCTGACTCAGACTAATCCTGATACTGCTATCCAAATGTGCCGCTATTTCATCTTTTATAATTGACTCCAGCATCTTCCCCAACACCGATGTCAGGCTAACTGGTTTATAATTCCCTGTTTTCTTTCTCCTGCCTTTCTTAAAGAGTGGGATAACATTAGCTACCCTCCAATCCACAGGAACTGATTCTGAGTTTATAGAACATTGGAAAGTTATCACCAATGCATCCACGATTTCTAGAGCCACTTCCCTAAGTACCCTGGGATGCAGACCATCAGGCCTTGGGGATTTATCAGCCTTCAGTCCCATCAGTCCACCCAACACCATTTCCTGCCTAATGTGGATTTCCTTCAGTTCCTCTGTCACCCCAGATCCTCTGGCCACTACTATATCAGGAAGATTGTTTGTGTCCACCTTAATGAAGACGGATCCAAAAGTACCTGTTCAACTCATCTGCCATTTCCTTGTTCCCCATAATAAATTCACCTTTTTCAGTCTTCAAGGGTCCAACTTTGGTCTTAACTAATTTTTTCCTCTTCACATATCTAAAGAAACTTTTACTATCCTCCTTTATATTGGCTAGCTTACCTTTGTACCTCATCTTTTCTTCCCATATTGCTCTTCTGTTGCTCTTTAAACATTACCCAATCCTTTTGCTTCCCGCCCATCTTTGCTACATTGTATTTCTTCTCTTTTATTTTTATACTGTCCCTGACGTTCCTTGTCAGCCACGGTCAGTCTCAGCCATGGTTCAAGGTGAAGGGGAAAAGAAGAATAGGAATCCGAGGGGTAACTTTTTCACACAAAGGGTGGTGGGTGTTCAGAACAAGCTGCCGGAGGAGGTAGTTGAGGCTGGGACGATCCGATCGTTTAAGAAACAGTTGGACAGGTACATGGATAGGACAGGTTTGTAGGGATATGAACCAAGCGCAGGCAAGTGGTACTAGTGTAGCCGGGATTGTTGGCCGGTGTGGGCGAGTTGGGCCGAAGGGCCTGTTTCCACACTGTATCACTCCATGACTCTATGAATGAACACTTTATTGTCAGGTGACGAGTCACAGTGTGATTCATAGTTTTGCATACCCAAGGTGTGCAAAGAGTCGGCACATAAATGACACCGACGAAGTTACAAAGTATCACACACAAGGCCTACCTTCCCCCCCCCGCCCCCCCCCCCCCTCACGGCAGTCCTCATTTGTCCCCACGGCGGGTCCTCCTTTGTTCCCGGCAGTGCATCCTCTGGCTCCCACCTGGCCCATCCTCGACCAGTAAACCCAGAAGATAGACACCAAACGTTGGAGTAACTCAGCGGGACAGGCAGCATCTCCGGAGGTTGGGAATGGGAGGTTTCGGGTCGCAATCCTTCTTCAGACTCCTATTCCTTCTCTCCAGAGATGCTGCCTGTCCCGCTGAGTCACTCCAGCCTTTGGTGTAAAACAGAATCATTCCTTCCTACATATATATAAACCAGACTACAATTCAAAAGCAAGCAAATGAAACTTCAAGCCAGTGTGGCGGTGCCCTTGGGTTGCCACCAGGTGCCGCCACATCAGACACTCCGTCAATGATGGTAATCTAGTAGATACGAGCTAGAATTCTTAAAACGATTATGACCTCTTTACATCAAGGTGGGGTATGAAACAACAAGCACATTTGGTCTGGTTTAGTTTAGAGATACAGAGCAGAAACAGGCCCTTTGGCCTGCCGAGTTCACGCCGACCAACGATCCCCGTACACTAGCACTATCTTACACACTAGGGACAATTCACAATTTTTACCAAAGCAAATTAACCTGCAAACATGCACGTCTTTGGAGTGTGGGAGGAAATCGGAGCACTCGGAGAAAACCCACGCAGGTCACGGCGAACGTTCAGGTTTGTAGGTTAATTGGCTTTGGATAAAATAGTAAAAGCCCTGTCCCGCTGTATGAGTTCATTCCAAGAGCTCTCCTGAGTTTAAAAAAAAAAATCAAAGTCGTGGCAAGCACTTAGAATGAACGTAGCGGGTACGTCGGAGCTCGGGGACGTCTCTTAGCAGCTCGTAACGCTAACGGCAGGTACTCGGGAAGACCCGCTAAAGGCAGGTAAGCACGGGAAGACTCGTGAAGATTTTTCAACATGTTGTAAAATGTCCACGAGAGTCCCGAGTACTGACGAGCGGCCATTACCGTAAATCTCCGAGTTCGAATCAGGGCAAACTCGGGAGAACTCTTGGAATGAACTCGTTCCGTGGGACAGGGCTTTTAATTGTCCATAGTGTGTAGGATAGTGCTAGTATACAGGGACCGCTGGCTGGCGCGGGCATAGTGGGCCAAAGGGACTGTTTCCTCGCTGAGTCTCTAAAGTCTAAAGTAAGTGGGCAAGCTAAGAAGCTGTGCCCAGAGATACAGCGTGGAAACAGGCCCTTTGGCCCACCGAGTCCGCACCGCCCAGCGTACACTATTTCTATTCTATACCCTGGGGATAATTTACAGAAACCAATCAACCTACAAGTCTTTGGAGTGCGAGAAGAATCTGGAGCACCCGGAGAAAACACACGCAGTCACAGGGAGAACGTACAAGCTCCGTACAGACAGGACCCCTGGTCAGGATTGAACCTGGGTCTCTGGCGCTGCGAGGCAGCGACGTCTACTGTGTTACTGTGCCACCCTCAACATCAGTAATCAGGACACTCAAACAGATGCAATAGCGGAGGAATTGCAGTGAAACAAATGTTATTCGACACGTTATGCAAATTCCCACCCGGCGAAATAAAGACTTAAAACTCACTGATTTCAGGCGCACGGTAGAATCGGCTGACGAGGTACGGAGTTATATCGTTATCAGCCACATGAGAAGCTGAGCCAAAGTCACAAAGCTTTAGGATGGTTTTGGATTCGTTTACCTAGAATGTAGAAATAAATTGTAATTGGTGTTCACATTTGTAAGCGGTGACCAATGCGGAGAGATGGGGCAAATTCACATGTGACTGTAGCAGAAAGTGTGGCCCGAAACAAAAGAAGCAGAGATTCAAACCTAATCAAGGACAGACATGCTGATTCCAGTCATGCTCATTTCAAGAAAACCATTTTGGAGATCTTATGTTATTGAGTGATACAGCCCATCGGCCCAACTTGCCCACACCAACCAATTTATTGAAAATGCAGGAGCCCCCCCCCCCCCCCCCCCCCCCCCCCCCCCCCCCCCCCCCCCCCCCCCCCCCCCCCCCGGGGGGGCTCCTGCATTTTCGATAAATTGAAAGTGATTCCCTAGCTTTCTGCTGGTAGTTTACATTACTGAAGCTGAGAATTAGAACATAACACTTAGCCAATAAAATAACCCCCAAAAGATAAACATTTCATGAAATAATTGACCAAACAACACAGAAAAGGTGATTTTGGCTGTAGCCATCTTCTGCTTCAGTAAGGGAAGATGGTCGGTGATTGGCCGCTACGCCCCTCAGAGACTGCGTCTGATTGGCCGGCGAGGGACCGGCGCCCTGTGTGATTGGACACAACGCCATTGGAGACAGAGGCTGGCTGGACGGGACGAGACCGATTTGTTGATTGTACGGGAATTTTAAGGGAAACTGGTCGGTGATTGGGCGCAACCCCCTTCGAGACAGCGGTTGATTGGCCGCCAAATAATCAGGCACAAAAAATGGACAAATAGGAGGGGGAAAAAAAGAAGAAGAAAAATCAGGAAAAAAATCGTGATTCTGATTTAAATCGGAAGAATGTCATGCCTGAAGAGTCGCTCTTTTTAAAAGCTGGCATGACTTAATGGGGATCCAAGTGAAAAACATTCTCACTTGGGGAGGTTCGACCTCGTGCACACAATTATACTACCAGGATGTTGCTGAGATAGAAGGTATAAATTTACCAGGATATTGTCAGGTTTGATGTCGGCATGGAGGATGTTGCATCTCTTCAACAGCTTCAGAGCAAGGAACAGCTGCTGACTGTATGATCTCACCGCCTTTATATGAAGACCAACATCTTTCCCATATTTTTTCAGCACTTCTCGCAAATTCATGCTGAAAGAGAAGGCAGAGTTTTAATGATATAAGGAAATGAAACGGAGGCAGACACAGGAACTGCAGAAAGTGGAAGGTTGCGCGGAAGGCAGAGTGCCGGAGTAACTCAGCGGGCTTGGCCTATAGGAGCGGTGCCCGATCTAATTGAGCCCCAGGCTGCTGCGGGGCCTCCAGCTGCCCACTCCACTCCACCCACACATCGACCCCTCGTCTCCGACGACCGACCTCTGAACCCCCAGAGCGCCGCCTAGGTGGAGGGAGGTGAGACCCCAGCGGCACCAATCCACACCTCCGCCGCTATCTTGAAGGAATGGTGGAGCAGGTTCAAAGGACTGAATAAATTCACGTGATAGAAGAATTAGGTCATTCGGCCCGTCAAGTCTACTCCGCCATTCACGAATAGAAAGTCGGATTCAAATAAGTTAATATCACACCTTTATAATACCCTTTTAAATTTACATATTCCATTGTCGGAAATAATTATGCGAGCTTGGGAAGACATACAAACATAGAAACATAGAAATTAGGTGCAGGAGTAGGCCATTCGGCCCTTCGAGCCTGCACCGCCATTCAATATGATCATGGCTGATCATCCAACTCAGTATCCCGTACCTGCCTTCTCTCCATACCCCCTGATCCCCTTAGCCACAAGGGCCACATCTAACTCCCTCTTAAATATAGCCAATGAACTGGCCTCAACTACCCTCTGTGGCAGAGAGTTCCAGAGATTCACCACTCTCTGCGTGAAAAAAGTTCTTCTCATCTCGGTTTTAAAGGATTTCCCCTTTATCCTTAAGCTGTGACCCCTTGTCCTGGACTTCCCTAACATCGGGAACAATCTTCCTGCATCTAGCCTGTCCAACCCCTTAAGAATTTTGTAAGTTTCTATAAGATCCCCTCTCAATCTTCTAAATTCTAGAGAGTATAAACCAAGTCTATCCAGTCTTTCTTCATAAGACAGTCCTGACATCCCAGGAATCAGTCTGGTGAACCGTCTCTGCACTCCCTCTATGGCAATAATGTCCTTCCTCAGATTTGGAGACCAAAACTGTACGCAATACTCCAGGTGTGGTCTCACCAAGACCCTGTACAACTGCAGTAGAAACCTCTCTGCTCCTATACTCAAATCCTTTTGCAATGAAAGCTAACATACCATTCGCTTTCTTTACTGCCTGCTGCACCTGCATGCCTACCTTCAATGACTGGTGTACCATGACACCCAGGTCTCGCTGCATCTCCCCCTTTCCCAATCGGCCACCATTTAGATAATAGTCTGCTTTCCTATATTTTTGCCACCAAAATGGATAACCTCACATTTATCCACATTATACTGCATCTGCCAAACATTTGCCCACTCACCCAGCCTATCCAAGTCACCCTGCAGTCTCCTAGCATCCTCCTCACAGCTAACACTGCCCCTCAGCTTAGTGTCATCCGCAAACTTGGAGATATTGCCTTCAATTCCCTCATCCAGATCATTAATATATATTGTAAATAGCTGGGGTCCCAGTACTGAGCCTTGGGGTACCCCACTAGTCACTGCCTGCCATTGTGAAAAGGACCCGTTTACTCCTACTCTTTGCTTCCTGTTTGCCAGCCAGTTCTCTATCCACATCAATACTGAACCCCCAATGCCTTGTGCTTTAAGTTTGTATACTAATTTCTTATGTGGGACCTTGTCGAAAGCCTTCTGGAAGTCCAGATACACCACATCCACTGGTTCTCCCCTATCCACGCAACTAGTTACATCCTCGAAAAATTCTATAAGATTCGTCAGACATGATTTACCTTTCGTAAATCCATGCTGACTTTGTCCAATGATTTCACCACTTTCCAAATGTGCTGCTATCCCATCTTTAATAACTGACTCTAGCAGTTTCCCCACTACCGATGTTAGACTAACTGGTCTGTAATTCCCCATTTTCTCTCTCCCTCCCTTCTTAAAAAGTGGGGTTACGTTTGCTACCCGCCAATCTTCAGGAACTACTCCAGAATCTAAAGAGTTTTGAAAGATTATTACTAATGCATCCACTATTTCTGGAGCTACTTCCTTAAGTACTCTGGGATGCAGCCTATCTGGCCCTGGGGATTTATCGGCCTTTAATCCATTCAATTTACCCAACACCACTTCCCGGCTAACCTGGATTTCACTCAATTCCTCCAACTCCTTTGACCCGCGGTCCCCTGCTATTTCCGGCAAATTATTTATGTCTTCCTTAGTGAAGACGGAACCAAAGTAGTTATTCAATTGGTCCGCCATATCCTTGTTCCCCATGATCAACTCCCCTGTTTCTGACTGCAAGGGACCTACATTTGTTTTAACTAATCTCTTTCTTTTCACATATCTATAAAAACTTTTGCAGTCAGTTTTTATGTTCCCTGCCAGTTTTCTTTCATATTCTATTTTTCCTTTCCTAATTAAGCCCTTTGTCCTCCTCTGCTGGTCTTTGAATTTCTCCCAGTCCTCCGGTATGCTGCTTTTTCTGGCTAATTTGTACGCATCATCCTTCGCTTTGATACTATCCCTGATTTCCCTTGTTATCCATGGATGTACTACCTTCCCTGATTTATTCTTTTGCCAAACTGGGATGAACAATTTTTGTAGTTCATCCATGCAGTCTTTAAATGTCTTCCATTGCATATCCACCGTCAACCCTTTTAGAATTAATTGCCAGTCAATCTTGGCCAATTCACGTCTCATACCCTCAAAGTTACCTTTCTTTAAGTTCAGAACAATTGTTTCTGAATTAACAATGTCACTCTCCATCCTAATGAAGAACTCAACCATATTATGGTCACTCTTGCCCAAGGGGGCACGTACAACAAGATTGCTAACTAACCCTTCCTCATTACTCAATACCCAGTCTAAAATAGCCTGCTCTCTCGTTGGTTCCTCTACATGTTGATTTAGATAACTATCCCGCATACATTCCAAGAAATCCTCTTCCTCAGCACCCCTGCCAATTTGATTCACCCAATCTATATGTAGATTGAAGTCACCCATTATAACCGTTTTGCCTTTGTCGCACGCATTTCTAATTTCCTGTTTGATACCATCTCCAACTTCACTACTACTGTTAGGTGGCCTGTACACAACACCCACCAGCGTTTTCTGCCCCTTAGTGTTTTGCAGCTCTACCCATACCGATTCCACATCCTCCAAACTAATGTCCTTCCTTTCCATTGTATTAATCCCCTCTCTAATCAGTAACACTACCCCACCTCCTTTTCCTTTCTGTCTATCCCTCCTGAATATTGAATATCCCTGGATGTTCAGCTCCCAGCCTTGGTCACCCTGGAGCCATGTCTCCGTGATCCCAACTATATCATAGTCATTAATAGCTATCTGCACATTCAACTCATCCACCTTATTACGAATGCTCCTTGCATTGAGACACAAAGCCTTCAGGCTTGTTTTTACAACACTCTTACCCCTTACACAATTATGTTGAAAAGTGGCCCTTTTTGATTTTTGCCCTGGTTTTGTCTGCCTGCCACTTTTACTTTTCACCTTGCTACCTATTTCTTCTACCCTCATTTTACACCCTTCGGTCTCTACGCTCACACATTTAAGAAACCCTTTCCCTTTAACTCCATCCTCCACTGTCCCATTCAACACCCCACCCCCCTTATTCAGTTTAAAGCCACCCGTGTAGCAGTGGCAAACCTGCCTGCCAGAATGCTGGTCCCACACCTGTTAAGATGCAATCCGTCCCTTTTGTACAGTTCCCCCTTACCCCAAAACAGATCCCAGTGATCTAAGAATCTAAATCCCTGCCCCGTGCACCAGTTCCTCAGCCACACGTTCAGGTCCCGTATCTCCCTGTTCCTGCTCTCGCCAGCACGGGGAACTGGAAGCAAACCGGAGATAACAACCCTGGAGGTCCTGCTTTTCAACATTTTTCCGAGCTCTCTAAAGTCACGCTGCAGAATATTCATCCCCTTCTTTCCGACATCGTTTGTGCCGACGAACTGGATCTAACATCTTCAAAGGCTAGTTGGGAGGAAAGCCTTCTATATATACACTACTGTTCTCTTAAAGTTAGGCCCTCGCTAATACAATTTAAAATACTGCATAGACTTTATTACTCAAAGTCTAAATTGAATAAGATCTTCCCAAATGTCTCTCCTATTTGTGATAAATGTTTCCTCCAAGAAGCAACTCATAACCCATTCTTTTGCTTCCTGTGCAAAATTACAAAACTTCTGGAGGGGAATTTTTGATATCTTTTCTAACATACTTAAAATAAAATTGGACCCCGACATAAACTTGATCACACTAGGTATGTCAGAAGCCTATTCTGAGCTAACACAATTTCAAAGACGTTTCGTTAACTATGGCCTGATAACGGCGAAAAAACGAATACTTAGATTTTGGAAACAGACAACAGTCCCTACAGTGAAGATGTGGATCACAAACATGTTCGAGACACTACATTTGGAAAACATTAGGCTTGTCTTGGCGGAAAAACCATATCAATTTCTCAAGACATGGACAACCTTCACCGAATTCTTACAACAATAGCATGGCGCAACACAAATTTAAATTTAAATCCGATCCCGGGCTGGGTGAGGTGGACGAGGGGGGGGTGAGGGGGGTGAGGGGCAGGTATACCTCCACCTTTCTTTTTCTCTTTTCTTATCTTTATTTTTTTTGGTCACACTGCTTTGGTAGTTTAGGGGTCTTTCCTTTGTTCTTTTGTTGAGCTATCTTTTCACTTCTCACTTTTTCCCTTTCTTGTTCTCTTTCTTTGTTCTTTTTTCATTTTCAGGTTAAAAAGTTTAAAATGAAGCTGTACAATAATTGTATTATCTGTACAATTGTACAATTCCTCGTCTCCGTTCTAAATGGCTTGCGCCTTATTCTTAAACTGTGGCCCCTGGTTCTGGACTCCCCCAACATCGGGAACATGTTTCCTGCCTCTAGCGTGTCCAAACCCTTAACAATCTTATATGTTTCAATGAGATCCCCTGTCATCCTTCTAAACTCCAGAGTGTACAAGCCCAGCCGCTCCATTCTCTCCGCATGACAGTCCCGCCATCCCGGGAATTAACCATGGTTGGCATGGACATTGTGGGTCGAAGGACCTGTTCCTGTGCTGTACTGTTCTATGCTCCATGTAAAGTTTCTTGGAAACTCAACCACAGCAAAGCACATGCGGTGGGTGAGTATTGGCTTGCCCATATCTACTGCAACGCTACAATCAGGATCGGACTCTCAGCATGCATAGAGTCATACAGCACGGAAACTGGCCCTTCGGCCCAACTCATCATTGCTCACCAAGATTCCCCCTATCTAAGATGGTTACATTTGCCCGTGTTTGGCCCATACTGAAAAGACTAGACCCTTTCCCACCCCAACCTACACTTCACACCCACTCACAGCCTGACCCCAATCATCACTTCACACCTACTTAAAGCAAGACTCCAATCTGAATAGATTGGACTCTTCCCCACTCGCCCCTCTCCACATCACACCCAATTACCCACACCCTCCGTGCTGCACGACATCACTTCTCCATAATCAACAATAAAAATAAAGGAGGTGTGGAGGCTGTTCAGTAGACAGAAAAGCCGGAAATCTCCAGGACCGCTCTACCCCCTCTACCCTCAAGCTCTGTGCCGAACAACACAGACATTTTCAACCAGTCCCTGCAAACCTGTACTGTCCCTGCCTGCTTCAAAGTATCCACTATTGTCCCATTACCCAAAAAGGCAAGGATTACTAGTCTTAATGACTACAGGCTGTCGCACTGACCTCTGTACTCATGAAGACCCTTGAAAGGCTTGGCTGGCCAAGCTGAAAAATATCACGAACCCCCTGCTGGACATTCTGCAGTTTGGCCAATAGATCAGTGGATGACGCAGTCAACCTGGGCCTGCACTTCATCCTCCAGCATCTAGACCGCCAGGGGACCTATGCAAGGATTTTGTTTGTTGATTTTAGCTCTGCATTCAACACCATTGTGCCAGAGCTACTACACTCCAAACTTTCCGAGTTGACTGTGCCTGAACCCCTCAGTCAGTGGATCACCAGCTTCCTGACAGACAGGAAGCAGCATGTGAGGTTGGGAAAGCGCATCTCGGACCCGCAAATCCTCAGCATTGGAGCACCGCAAGGCTGCGTACTCTCCCCTCTCCTCTACTCTCCCTACACCAACGACTGCACCTCCACTGACTCCTCTGTCAAGCTTCTCAAGTTTGCGGATGACACAACCTTGATTGGACTGATCCAGGATGGGGAGGAATCTGCCTGCAGACAGGAAGTGACACAGCTGGCGTCCTGGTGCCATCGCAACCATATAACCATATAACAATTACAGCACGGAAACGGGCCATATCGGCCCTTCAAGTCCGTGCCGAACACTTATTTTCCTCTAGTCCCATCTACCTGCACAACCTGGAGCTCAATGCCCTGAAGACAGTGGAATTGATGTAGACTTTAGAAGAGCTCCCGCTCCCCTCACCCCATTCACCATCAACAACACCACAGTCACATCTGTGGAGTCTTTTAAGTTCCTGCGAACCATCATCTCCAAGGACCTTAAATGGGGGGCTACCATCAACTCCAGTCAAAAAGTAAGTAAGTTTATAGGCCAAGTATTCACATACAAGGAATGTGCCTTGGTGCTCCACCCACAAGTAACAACATGACATACAGTGACAGTTACAAATGACTCAGAAAACACTAAACATTAATAATAATAAAACATTAATGATAAAGCACCATTGATCAAACATGTGAACCAACAAAATACCAGATCAAAGGGAGGCTACAGATTTTTGGCTGTTGCGTAGAGCAACTACTCGTGGATAAAAACTGTTTTTATGTCTGGCTGTGGCAGCTTTGGCAATCCGGACTCGCCTTCCAGAGGGAAGTGATTCAAAGAGTTTGAGGCCAGGGTGAGAGTGGTCAGAGATGATCTTGCTCCACTCCTTCTTCCCCACCCCCCTCTTTTAAAGGACTTACCGTACACTGTGCTTTTTAGCTTCTTAATTACAGCGTCATCCTTCCTGTTCATCAGGGCGTGTGTCTGTATCACATTGGCTTTGCACTGTGTGAATTTCACTGACAGCGCTCCCCCCGCTTGCCCTGTCCCCCACGTGCGTGCGTGTTCCACTCTGACAGTCGCCGTTCCAGTTGCCGGTTTTTCAGGCGACTGCCGGCAATTTGACAGTCACAGGCAGTCGCCTGAAAAATCGCCTAAGTGGCACAGGCCCAATACATGCTTTTAGTCTGGTTCAGTTTAGTTTAGAGATACGCTTTGGAAACATGGCCTTCGACCCACCAAGCCAGCACCGGCCAGCGATCCTTGCACATTAACACTATCCTACACACACAATTTTACATTTACACCAAGCCAATTAACCTACAAACCTGTACGTCCTTGGAGTGTGGGAGGAAACCGAAGTTCTCGGAGAAAACCCATGCAGGTCACGGGGAGAACATACAAATCCATGCAGACCTCACCCGGGTCTCAGGCATTGTGAGGCAGCAACTCTACCGCGGGTCACTGTACAGCTAAGTCTACTCTAAGAAGATTCATAAAATCAGCTTGCAGTTGGCAGTTTAAGAAAACAGGGGAAAAACATTTATATTTGGTGGGTTAGCTGAGGGAGGAAATAATTAACTGGAGCCAAACAGAGCCAGGGAATTGTGCTTGTCATCGAACAGGGACAAAACCGAACACTTATCACCCAACAGAATGCTGGCTTGTTCTCTGTGGACAAGAGGTGATTTTAATGAAGCATAATGCCAACATTGAAGTTAATATTCCAACCATCTTATAGAAACTTACAAAATTCTTAAGGGGTTGGACAGGCTAGATGCAGGAAGATTGCTCCCGATGTAAGGGAAGTGCAGGACAAGGGGTCACAGCTTAAGGATAAGGGGGAAATACTTTAAAACCGAGATGAGAAGAACTGTTTTCACACAGAGAGTGGTGAATCTCTGGAACTCTCTGCCACAGAGGGTAGTCGAGGCCAGTTCATTGGCTATATTTAAGAGGGAGTTAGATGTGGCAGTTGTGGCTAAGGGGATCAGGGGGTATGGAGAGAATGCACGTACGGGATACTGAGTTAGATGATCAGCCATGATCATATTGAATGGCGGTGCAGGCTCGAAGGGCCGAATGGCCTACTCCTGCACCTAATTTCTATGTTTCTATGTAACCATATTAAAGGAAAGCCAATTCCTCGATTCACCTTTCTGAACTCTCCCCGAGAAAGCATGGTACCAGAATGGCACACTGTCGGTATGTCAAGGAGGACTCTCTACCCAGTCCATCATCGGCTCTGACCTCCCTACCATCGAGGGGATCTATCGCAGTCGCTGCCTCAAAAAGGCTGGCAGCATCAAGGACCCACACCATCCTGGTCACTCACTCATCTCCCCGCTGCCTTCAGGTAGAAGGTACAGGAGCCTGAAGACTGCAACGTCCAGGTTCAGAAATAGCTGCTTCCCCACTGCCATCAGGCTATTAAACTCAACTGAAACAAATCTCTGAACATTAATAGACCATTAACTGCTTTTGTGCACTTTATCTGCTTATTTATCGATGTGTGTATATGTTTATATAGTGGTATATGGACACACTGATCTGTTCTGTATTCATGCCTACTATATTCTGTTGTGCTGAAGCAAAGCAAGAATTTCATTGTCCTATCAGGGACACACAACAATAAACTCTCTTGACTTGACTCCTTCCGATTAATTTGACTGCTTGCATGCCTCGTTGTCACCTTCCCTTCCCCTCAGCTAACAATGAGCCATTCTACATTTCCTCGATCATCGTCTGCTTTGATCTGCAGTTTTCACACCTTACCTTTCCATATCTCTAATCTCCCCCTCCCCTGACTCTCAGTCTGAAGAAGAGTGTCCACCCGAAAGGTCACCCGTTCCTTCTCTCCAGAGATGCTGCCTGTCCCGCTGAGTTACTCCAGCATCTTGTGTCCATCGCAGGGGATTTACATTCAGAGTTACTCGGCAGCTAGTTACCTCAGAGGTTCAAAGACCAAGCAGAGATGTTGCTTGTGGTAGAAATGCCTGAAGAGCCTCAGGCAGTGGAACTTGTCATCTGGATCGGCATCGTTCAGCTTCTTCAGGAACTCCAGCTCCTTCAACCCCGTCTTCTGCCTGTCACACAAACACAATCAACCTTACTTAGGCTCGGAAGGAGAAAGCTGGACGCCAGTAACGTGAGAAACATTGCTTTGCTGCTGTCGACCCCGGTAATGATTTATGTTAAGGTTTATTATTGTCACGTGTACTGTGGTACAGTGAAAAGCTATGCTTTGCATGCTCTCCAAAAAGCCCTGTCCCACTGTATGACTTCATTCAAGAGTTCTCCCGAGTTTGCCCTGATTCGAACTCGGAAATTTACGGTAATGGCTGCTCGTCGGTACTCGGGGCTCTCGCGTACATTTTTCAACATGTTGAAATATCTTCACGAGTCTTCCCGAGCTTACCGCGTTTCTTGAGTACCTGCCGTTAGCGTTACAAACCGCAAAGAGACGTCCCGAGCTCCAACGTACATTCTACGTGCTTCCACGAGTTTTAAAACTCGGGAGAGCTCTTGATTGAACTCGTATAGTGGGACAGGGCTTAAACAGATCGGATAGTACTCTACGGGCACCTTTTAGGCTGGCTTGATTTACCAGCTTTTAGTATAGCCTGCAAGTGAAGCGGTACACATACCCCAGTTTGCATTGACGGCACCGAAGTAGAGATGGTTGAAAACCTCCAATTCCCAGGAGTCAATATCACCAAGAACATCTCCTGGACCACCCATATTGAAGCTATGACCAAGAAAGCACACCAACGCCTCTACTTCCTTGGAAGGCTTAGGAAGTTCGGCATGTCCCCAACAACTCTCACAAACTTCTACAGATGCGCCAAAGAAAGCGTTTTATCGGGATACATCACGGTTTGAGGAACGGCTCCATCCAAGACCGCAAGGAATTGCAGAGAATTGTGGACGCAGCCCAGACCATCGCACAAACCAACCTCCCTTCCATTGGCTCCATTTACACCTCACGCTGGTCCGATCAATAGGAGAATAGCTGCAGCCGAGAGTTGACTTACATGAGCTCGTTGTTTCTGATGATTTTCACTGCCACCTCCTGGCTGGCTCTGGCCATATCTCTGGCACGTACAACGTTACTGAAGACTCCCTGCCCAGTGTAACCATATACACTGTAACGCTTATCCAGAACCTCCCCAATATTCACTCCTGAAAAATAAACACACACTCATTAACAATGATTCTAACTTGAACAGTTATATTATACGTGCTGAAAAAAACATACACAAAATGAAGGAGTAACTCAGCGGGTCAGGCAGCATCTGTGGAGAACATGGATAGGTGACGTTTCACAGAGTGCTGGAGTAACTCAGCGGGTCAGGCAGCATCTGTGGAGAACAAGGATAGGCGGGGTGCTTTATTTTGAAGTGTGGGTGGAATCTCATGTAGATTCCAGATTAAAGGAGATGCTCAACCGCCAGTTGCCAGAAAATTGGTGGTGGACCTGAACTACAGGTGAACAACAGAGGAGGATGCCTGAACTTTGGTGCCTTCCCTCACAGTGGGAAACTTTGGTTCCGCTGTGTGGGGATGTCTATTTAAAGACTATCGTGTTCTGTGCTCTTTTTTATTCGTATGGCTGTATGGAGACCACACATTTCACTGGACCAATTGGTACATGTGACAAATAAATGTCTCTTGTCTCTCTTGAATTTGAAGAACAAGGCCTCCTTTTAGAAAATCCAAATATAATAGTCATATAGCACAGGAACAGGCTCTTAGGCCCAACTTGCCCATGCTGACCAAGATACAGTAGACCCATATGTTTCTAGAAATCAGCGTCTACAGTTCCTTTGTACACAACCCCCCTAAATCTTTCCTATCCATGTAGCATTGCCTCGCACATCATCCCAAAAATATAGTGTTGTATTGCCTCCCACTATGCCTTACAGATCAGCCGACCTGGGGTTACTGAACATCCCGCGGTCTAGGCATAAGCTCAGGGGTGACCACGCCTTTGCGGTTGCAGCTCCTAGACTGTGGAACAGAATCCCTCTTCCCATCAGAACTGTCCCCTCCATCGACTTCTTTAAGTCGAGAATTAAAACTCATCTTTACTCTCAAGCATTTCTTGACGTCCTCTAAGGGAGGGCTATATGTATGTATTATGTATGTACTTAATCTATGAACCACTGTTGTATAACGTTAGTACCTCCACCCAATGTAAAGCACTTTGGCCAACGAGAGTTGCTTTTTTAAATGTGCTATAGAAATAAAAGTGACTTGACTTGACTTTAGTTGTTTAATTTAGTCCAGTTTTGTTGAGTTTATTGTCACGTGTACTGAGGTACAGGACTTGACTTTCTTTAAAAAAGGAGTCCAAAATGCGCCACATTTCTGGTGCGCTCTCTCCAGATACCTCAGAATTGCTTGCAGTCAGTACTTTGAATGCAACATAAGTAATGAACATTATAATGTAATTAAGCATTATCTGTTATACTAATGTATAACAGGATAGGAACTGCAGATGCTGGTTGATGCCGAAGATGGACACAAAATGCTGGAGAAACGCAGCGGGTCGGGCAGCATCTCTGGAGAAAAAGAATAGGTGACGTTTTGGGTCTGAAGAAGGGTTCCGAGATGCTGCCTGACCCCCACCAGAGTTACTCCAGCGCAGTGTCCATCTCTGGTAATGCTTAATTAAGTTGTTTACTAGACATATACTAACCAAAGCACAAGAACGTTAGCACACAACAAAAAGCTTTTCACTGTACCTCGGTACACATGACAACTGAACTGAGGGGGAAACAGATAGGGTGAATGTGCAGAGTTTTTCACGCAGGGTAGGGAAATCAAGTTGACAGGGGTAAGATTTAATAGGAACCTGAGGGGCAACTATTTCACTCAGATAGTCTGTGGTATGTAGAACAAGGTGCAAGTGGTAGTAGTTGAGGCTGGTGCTGCAAGAACAGCTTAAAGAAAATTGAACAGGTATATGGATAAGAAAGGTTTAAATTGTTACAGACAGTAGACAATAGATGCAGGAAAAGGCCATTCAGCCCTTCGAGCCAGCACCGCCATTCAATATGATCATGGCTGATCATCCATATATATAGAAACACCAGGGATATGAGCCAATGGGACATCTTGCTCAGCATGGATGAGTAGTGCCGAAGGGCCTGTTTCCGTTCTGTACGTCTCCTTAACCCTCAACCAGTTCAGAACGTCCAAGGTATGAAGCAACAGACCTGATTATGTGGTTAAAGTACAGGATACACCTTTATATTAAACCTTCCCATGCCATTCGATAGTTAAAGGCTTTGAGGTGAAACTGACAAATGAAATTGAATTGAAAGATACAGCGTGGAAACAGGCCCTTCAGCCCAACGAGGCCATGCCAACCATTAATTGTTCACACGGGGTTGTATGTTATCCCACTTTCCCATCCATTCCCTACAAACCAGCAATTTACCAGAAAACCAGAGCACCCGGAGCAAACAGGGAGAACGTGCATACGGCACTCAGACAGCACCCGAGGTCATGATCGAACCCGGGTCTCTGGTGCTGTGAGTCAGCAACTCTACTGCTGCACCACCGTTGAAACTCTGCTGGCTGCATTTCTTCCGAAGAAGGGTCTCGATCCGAAATGTCACCTATTCCTTCTCTCCAGAGATGCTGCCTGTCCCGCTGAGTTACCCCAGCCGTTTGTGGCTATCGCCTTGCATTTCTTCCGACGAGTAAATCAGGAAGGCGTCACATACACAAGAACTCATTGTACACACTGTATACACAAATACTCACTATAATATCCTTCTGCGTCGGTCCAGTTATCCCTGAGATTGGGATTTTCTTTGAAATCCTTCCCAAAGCCTGCCGCTCTCAAATGGGCACTCTGGAAACAAATGCACAGACCAGATTTCTAAATATGTATATTAACAATAAACAATATCCTGTGTGTAAAGAGCCAGTAAGCAAAACAGTCAACATATATTTGAAACAATAACAACCAATTGATTAAAAAAATGACTGTCATAAAACAGCATTGCAATTTTTTTATTATATGCATTTGCAGTAAAAAACAAGTCAGACACCTAGTCCCCTCAGGGTGGAAACATCAATGACAAGAGGGCATGGCTTTAAGCTGAGAAGAGCAGAGTTTTAAGGAGATGTGCGGGGCAGGTTTTTTTAACACAGAGGGTGGTGGGTGCCTGGAACGCGCTGCCAGGGGTGGTGGTGGAGGCAGGTATGATAGTGGGATTTAAGATGATTTTAGATAGGCACATGGATCGCTGCTGGCAAATTCATTTCACTGCACCTTATGTGCCAGTGACGAATAAAACTTGACTTGACTTCACTTGACATGCGGGGAGTGGATCATGTGCGGGCAGAGGAGTCAGTTTATCTTGGTATTATGTTGGAAACAGACATTGTAGGCTGAAGCACCCGATCCCGCGTTGCACTTTTCTAGATACACAAGGAGCTACAGGTTTACAAATAATGACGGGTCAGGCAGCATCTGTGGAGAACATGGATAGGTGACGTTTCACAGAGTGCTGGAGTAACTCAGCGGGTCAGGCAGCATCTCTGGAGAACGTGGATAGGTGACGTTTCACAGAGTGCTGGAGCAACTCTGCAGGTTAGGCAGCATCTGTGGAGAACATGGATAGGTGGGGTACTTTATTTTGAAGCGTGGGTGGAATCTCATGTAGATTCCAGATTAAAGGAGATGCTCAACTGCCAGTTGCCAGAAATCTGGTGGTGGACCTGAACTACAGGTGAACAACAGAGGACGACAGAGGAGGATGCCTGAACTTTGATGCCTTCCCTCTCAGTGGGAAACTTTGGTTCCGCTGTGTGGGGATGTCTATGTTAAAGACTATCGTGTTCTGTGCTCTTTTTTAATCGTATGGCTGTATGGAGACCACACATTTCACTGTACCAGTTGGTACATGTGACAAATAAATGTCTCTTGTCTCTCTTGAATTTGAAGAACAAGGTCTCCTTTTAGAAAATCCAAATATAATAGTCATACAGCACGGGAACAGGCTCTTAGGCCCAACTTGCCCATGCTGACCAAGATACAGTAGACCCATATCTTTCTAGAAATCAGCATCTGCAGTTCCTTCTCTACAGTTCCTTTGTACACAACCCCCCTAAATCTTTCCTATCCATGTAGCATTGCCTCCCACATCATCCCAAAAATATATTGTTGTATTGCCTCCCACTATGCCTCACAGATCAGCCGACCTGGGGTTACTGAACATCCCGCAGTCTAGGCATAAGCTCAGGGGCGACCGCGCCTTTGCTGTTGCAGCTCCTAGACTGTGGAACAGAATCCCTCTTCCCATCAGAAATGTCCCCTCCATCGACTCCTTTAAGTCGAGAATTAAAACTCATCTTTACTCTCAAGCCTTTCTTGACGTCCTCTGAGGGAGGGCTATATGTATGTATTATGTATGTACTTAATCTATGAACCACTGTTGTATAATGTCAGTACCTCCACCAATGTAAAGCACTTTGGCCAATGAGAGTTGTTTTTTAAATTTGCTATAGAAATAAGTGACAACGACTTTCTCTGGAGAAAAAGAATAGGTGACGTTTTGGGTCTGAAGAAGGTTCCAAGATGCTGCCTGACCTCCACCAGAGTTACTCCAGCGCAGTGTCCATCTCTGGTAAAACTGTAGATAAACACAAAAATCTGGAGTAACTCAGCAGGTCAGGCAGCATCTCTGGAGAACATGGATAGGTGACGGTTCACAGAGTGCTGGAGTAACTCAGCGAGTCAGGCAGCATCTGTGGAGAGCATGGATAGGTGACGTTTCACAGAGTGCTGGAGTAACTCAGCAGGTCAGGCAGCATCTCTGGAGAACATGGATAGGTGATTTTTCAGATCGAGACCCCACGTTTAGTTGAGTTTATTGTCACGTGCAATAAGGCACGGTGAAAAGCTTTTCCATGATCCACATTCTACGGCAAACTAAAAAGTCACCAACAGTCTTTAATATACAACCTTTATAAAGATAGAGTATACGTACATCAAAATAAGCAGCAAACATGTCATCAGATTCTGTAAACATATCTGGAACAGTTGGCTTCTTCAGAGCAGCTCCTGCATGAAATAATTAACTCATTTCAGTGACTATTGTTCAAAACTTTAAAGTATAAACATTTCATCAATGGACTTCATCAATGGACATGAGAAACACGATCCTATACAAGTTCACATGATAGGAGCAGATTTATGCCATTCGGCCCATCAAGTCTACTACGCCATTCAATCATGGCTGATCTATCTCTCAACCCCATTCTCCTGCCTTGGAAACATAGATAAATAGGTGCAGGAGTCGGCCATTCAGCCCTTCGAGCCAACACCACCATTTAATATGATCATATCCCTTGATTCCTTTAACCCCAATAGCTAAATCTAACTCTCTTGAAAACATCCTTCTAAATTCCAGTGAATACAAACACAGTCGACCCATTCTTTAATCATATGTCAGTCCCGCCATCCCGAGAATTAACCTCATAAACCTACGCTGCACTCCCTCAATAGCAATAATGTCCTTCCTCAAATTAGGAGACCATAATTGCACACAATACTCCAGGTGCGGTCTAACCAGGGCCCTGAACAACTGCATTAGGACCTCCTTGCTCCTAAACTCAAAACCTCTCACAATGAAGGCCAACATGCCATTAGCTTTCTTCACTGCCTGCGGTACCTGCATGCTTACTTTCAGTGACTGATGTACAAGGACACCCAGGTCTCGTTGCACCTGCTCTCTTCCTAATCTGACACCATTCAGATAATAATCTGCCTTCCTGTTCTTGCCACCAAAGTGGATTACCTCACATTTATCGACATTATATATCCACTCACTCAACCTCACCCTGCAGCCTCATAGCATCCTCATCACAGCTCACACTGCCACCCTGCAAACCTGGAGATGTCACATTTAATTCCCTCGTCTGAATCGTTAATATATCGTAAACAACTGGGGCCCCAGCACCGAGCCTTGCGGTATCCCATTAGTCACTGCCTGCCATTCTGAAAAGGACCCGTTAATTCCTACTCTTTGTCTCCTGTCTACCAACCAGTTCTCTATCCATGTCAAACCCTACCCCAATACCATGTGCTCTAATTTTGCACACTAATCTCTTGTGTGGGACTGTCAAAGGCTTTTTAAAACTCCAGATACACCACATCCACTGGCTCTCCCTTACCCATTCTACTTGTTACATCCTCAAAAAATTCCTGAAGATTAGTCAAGCATGATTTCCCCCATCATAAATCCATGCTGACTTTGACCGATCCTGT
This sequence comes from Leucoraja erinaceus, assembly GCF_028641065.1. Classification (NCBI taxonomy): domain Eukaryota; kingdom Metazoa; phylum Chordata; class Chondrichthyes; order Rajiformes; family Rajidae; genus Leucoraja; species Leucoraja erinaceus. The sequence goes on along the minus strand of NC_073378.1, from coordinate 27,173,050 downwards.
CACGGCTTTGCAAATGCGCTGCTATAACATCTTTAATAACCTTCTCCCTTCGCCCCATAACCCCCGACATCCGTACTAATCAAGATATATTAATAGTATTGGCAACAATCAATTAAACCATAGAAATTGAAAATTAAAATAACTTTAATTTGTACGCTTGCACCCGACCAAGATGAGCACCATCCAACAAACAAGCAGACAGAAATACACCATCTTCCCATGCTCAATGGCTCCAATCCATCCACACTTCACGCTGCCTCGGGAAAGCAGCCAACATAATAGAAACATAGAAAAATAGGTGCAGGAGGGGACCATTCAGCCCCTCGAGCCAGCACCGCCATTCATTGTGATCATGGCTGATCGTCCCCTATCAATAACCCGTGCCTGCCTTCTCCCCATATCCCTTGACTCCACTAGCCCCTAGAGCTCTATCTAACTCTCTCTTAAATCCATCCAGTGACTTGGCCTCCACTGCCCTCTGTGGCAGGGAATTCCATAAATTCACAACTCTCTGGGTGAAAAAGTTTTTTTCTCACCTCAGTCTTAAATGACCTCCCCTTTATTCTAAGACTGTGGCCCCTGGTTCTGGACTCGCCCAACATTGGGAACATTTTTCCTGCATCTAGCTTGTCCAGTCTTTTTATAATTTTATATGTTTCTATAAGATATCCCCTCATCCTTCTAAACTCCAGTGAATACAAGCCTAGTCTTTTCCATCTTTCCTCGTATGACAGTCCCGCCATCCCAGGGATAATCAAAGATGTCCCACCACAGTTATCCCTTCCTCTCATCGCTTCCACCCGGCAGAAGGTACAGTAGCTTGAAAGCGCGCACCACCAGACTCAGGAACACTAGCTACCAACCTGGAGAGGTCCTTGTTCCTTCTGTGCACCAGTCCACCAGCTTTAGTTCAGTTTAGTTTAGAGATACAGTGCGGAAACAGGCCCTTCACCCCACCAAGTCGGCACAGACCAGCGATCCCTGCACCAAGCCTGTACAAACCTACAAACCTGTACGTCTTTGGAGCGTGGCTGGAACCGGAGATCTCGGAGAAAACCCACGCGGTCCCGGGGAGAACGTACAAACTCCGCTCAGACAGCACCTGTAGTCAAGATTGAACTCAGGTCTCTAGCGCTGTGAGGCAGCGATTCTACCGCCGAGGCACCGCGCCACCTTTCTCTTCTCTCGGACCGCACGATGCACAACACAAGCCTCTACATCCGCTTACATTCTCTGCACGAGACGTATTGTTATGGTGAATTGGTTGCTATTCTGTTCCCTCGCCCCTCATCTTCCTGTGCTCCGAGGAATAGAGTTCTGGCCTGCTCAACCTCTCCCTATATCTCAGGACCTGGAGACCTGGCAACACCCTCACAAATCTCTCCACCCTTTCCAGCATGACAACGTTTTTCCTGTCACACCGTGACCAAATCTGGACACAATACTCCAAACGTGGCCTCACTAATGTCTTATGCCCGATGCCAGGGATGGGTGAGGGGGGGGGGGAGAAGGTATATCTCCATCTTTTCTTTTCTTATTTCTTTTCTTTTCTCTTGCATTTCTTTGGTAGCTTAGGGGGTCTTTTTCTTGCGTTTTCCTATTTACTTTTCTTTCTTCATTTTCCTTTTTTCTCTCTTTCTTTCATTTTTTCCTTTTTTTTTAAATTTAGGTTCTTACGTTAAAAATGAAGCTGTACAATAATTGTATAACTGTTATGTCGATCGCCTATTCCTTGTACAACTGCTTCTATTAAAATTAATTTAAAAAAAAACTAATGTCTTGTATAACTGCAGCATGACCTCCCAACTTCTATACTCAATAATCCACCTGATGTGCCAAAAGCCTTTTGACCACCATATCTACTGTGACGCTATTTTCAAATAACTATATACTAGATCCCTCTGCCCACACTCCCCAAAGCATTGCCATTCATTGTGTACGTCCTGCCCCTGTATTTCCAAAATACAACACCTCACATTTCTCTGTATTAAATTACATCAATTGACTAGTACAGGTGTCAGAGGTTGTGGGGAGAAGGCAGGAGAATGGGGTTGAGAGGGAAATACAGATCAGCCATGATTGACTGGTGGAGTAGACTCGATGGACCAAATGGCCTGATTCTGCTCCTATCATTTATGAAATTCCATCTACCATTCCTCAGCCCACCTGGCCAACAGATCGACAACCTGCTGCTGTTTATGACAACCATCTTCACCATCTGCGATAACACACTTTAGTGTCACCTGCAACCCTGCTATCATGGGTAGACACAAAATGCTGGAGTAACTGAACGGGACAGGCAGCATCTCTGGAGAGAAGGAATGGGTGACGTTTCGGGTCGAGACCCTTCTTCAGTCTAAAGAAACGTCACCCATTCCTTCTCTCCAGAGATGCTGCCTGTCCCAATAGACAATAGGTGCAGACATTCGGCCCTTCGAGCCAGCACCGTCATTTAATGTGATCATGGCTGATCATCCCCAATCAGTACCAGTTCCTGCCTTCTCCCCATATCCCCTGACTCCACTATTTTTAAGAGCCCTATCTAGCTCTCTCTTGAAAGCATCAAGAAAACCGGACACCACCGCCCTCTAAGGCAGAGAATTCCACAGACTCACCACTCTCTGTGAGAAAAAGTGTTTCCTCGTCTCCGTTCTAAATGGCTTACTCCTTATTCTTAAACGGTGTCCCCTGGTCCCGCTGAGTCACTCCAGCAATTCGTGTCTATCTTCGATTTAAACCAGCATCCGCAGTTCTTTCCTGCACACCTGGCTAATCACACCGCAAATGTTCTGGTCTAATCGGCACCACTGTGGTCTAATTGCTGAAGCGTACCTTCTTTCTGCTCGAGTGCCATGAGGTTCCGCTTGGCGTTGACGGAGGCCTCGAACGTGTCGACGTTCTCCCTCTCGTACTCCTTGACGTCGGCGGCGGCTTGCTCCAGGATGTCGTCGGGAGACGGGGAGCGGCTCCGCGAGCTGCTCTGGGGACTATTTGGTTCGGACAACCCAGACATGTTGCTGTCTTCATTTGGGTGTCTATATTTCTGTAATGCAAGAGCCACAAGTTATAGGAGTAGAAAATATTAGGCCATTCGACCCATCTAGTCCGCTCCGCCATTCAATCGTGGCTGTTCGCTGCCTCCTAATCCCATTTTCCTGCTTTCTCCCCTAAACCCTTGACACCCGTCCTAATCAAGAATTGCCGTAAAAATATCCAGACTTGACCTCCACAGCCCACTGTGGCAATGCGTTCCACAGATTAACTACCCTCTGACTAAAGAAGTTCCTCCTCACCTCCTTTCTAAAAGAACACCCGTTACAGTCATACAGCAGTCAGGCCCTTCGGCCCAACTTGTCCATGCCGACCAAGATGCCCCATCTACACTAGTCCTACCACCCGCATTTAGTTCAGATCCCTCTTAAGCCTTAGAAATAAAATCGGCAGGTGCCCCTTTATACCAAAGATAGACACAAAGCGCTGGAACAATTCAGAGGGTTAGGCAGCATCTTTGGAGGGAAAGGATGGGTGACGGTTCTTCAACCTGAAACATTCTGACCCGAAATGTCACCCATCCTTTTTCTCCAGAGATGCTGCCTGACCTGCTGAGTTACTTCAGCACTTTGCCTATCCCTCTAAACCTTTTATAGCACCTGCCTCCTCCGGCAGATCGCTCCATAAACAAACCACCCTCTGAGAGATTGTTTTTCCCACTCAGAGGGCGGGGAGGAGAATGGAATGGGAGGGAGGAGAGGAAGGGTGGGGGGGGGGTAGGGTGGAGGGGGAAGAGCGGATAGGGAGAGAGCGTTCTTTGAGTAGAGAATTGGCTGGAGGAGGTTTGAGATTCAGTTATACAGTCAAACAAGGAGACAGCCACACAATATGGAAACAGGCCCTCCGGCCAAAATTGCGTATGCTGAGCAAGATGCTCCATCTACATTTAGTCCCATCTACCTGCGTATGGCTCATACCCCTCACAGCCTCTCCTGTCCACGTACCCGATGATAAATTATTTTCAGTTCAACCCACTACCTTTTATGAATATTAATGTGTGTCATTGGTTCTTGTTCAATCACTTCATACCTGTGGAAAATCTTTTTTGTGTCTCATCTATATACAAAACATCATCCAACACGATTCAGTTGCTATAGAAAATACTTTAAATCTACAGAAGTTTTAAATTGAAATTATTTTAATATGTAAGCAAATGTAAGATTTTTTTTTCACTGAAGCAAAAGAAATTGATAAGAAAGCAAACAAAAGTATTCAGATTCATTTCTGGAGGTGAGGATTGTAAAATATGATGTAATCTCAGAGGACCCTTGATTTCAGGAGGGCTGATGTATTGATCTGGAGATATGAATACATGGGACTTCATATCCAATTCTAATCTATATATCGCAAGAACGATACTGCAATATTAAAAATGCGGGATTTTTTTTTTTTACAATGACGCAAAACAAGGTACAGTAGAACAGGTGGCCAGGCCCTTCGGCCCACAATGTCCAGAGGTCTCAGTGGCACAGCTGGTAGAGTCGCTGCCTCACGGCGCCAGAGACCAGGGTTCGATCCCGACCTCGGGTGCTGTTCTCCCTCAGAATTCTGTTACCCTCCCACATCCCAAAGACGTAGGGATTTGTAGGTCAAATGGCCCTCTGTAAATTGCCCCTCGTTTATAGTGAGCGGATGAGAAACAGATTTTCGGGTGTGAACAGGTGATTGACAGTTAACGTGGACTCATTGGGACAAAGAGTCTCAAACCTAAACATGATGTCAAGACAAACTAATTTAATCCGCCTGTGCATGATCCATATCCCGCAATACTATGCATATCCACGTGCCCGTCTAAAAAATTCTTAAATGCCACGATCGTATCATTATCAGATTTGAGAAAATGGTGCAGACAAGAATAAACAGGCTGATAATCTTGACACAATGGATAATGGGAACCTGATACAAATGTTCATAAGTTAGAAGAGCAGAATTATACCATTTCGGCCCATCACATCTACTCTGCCATTCAATCATGGCTGATCTATCTTTCCCTCTCAACCCTTTTCTCCAGCCTTCTCCCCATAAACTCTGACACCCAAACAATAGACAATAGGTGCACGAGTAAGCCATTCGGCCCTTCGAGCCAGCACCACCATTCAATGTGATCATGGCTGATCATCCCCAATCAGTACCCCATTCCTGCCTTCTCTCCATATCTCCTGAGCCCTATCTAGCTCTCTCTTGAAAGTATCCAAAGAACCAGCCTCCACCACCCTCTGAGGCAGAGAATTCCACACTCACAACTCTCTGTTAAAAAGTGGTTCCTCATCTCCGTTCTGAATGGCTTACCCCTGGTTCTGGACTTCCCCCAAACTAATCAAGAAACTGTCCATTTCCGCCATTAAAATATCCATTGATTTGGCCTCCACAGCCTTCTCTGGCAATTAATTCCACAGATTCACTACTCTCTGACTAAAGAAATGACTGCTCATCTTTATAAAGCTACATCCTTTTATTCCGAGGCTGTGGCTCAGATAAATCTTGAATGGAATCTCAAATAAACCTTTAAAGCATTTATTCAGTGCATGTGGAGGTATGGTTTCCCCCAGCCTCCACCACTTTCAAAAATAAATTAATTTACACCAAAACCTATAGGATGAATAAGAATCTGTTTTATGTGGCTGATGCAGATATAAACCTGCTGAATGCTTCCGTGCATGTAGTTATCTCAATGAAAAATGATCACTATTTCTCACCCACATACTAATCTACAGTGCACTAACATATCACTTTAGTTTAGAGAAACAAGCCTTCTGAACCTTCTGAATTTTGTAGTCTGCATATCGCCCTTTGGCCCACCGAGTCCACGGCGACCCGTACAATAGTACTATCCCGTACACCGAGGGACATTTACAATTTCACTGAAGCCAATTACCTACAAACCTGTACGGCTTTGGGATGTGGGAGGAAAACTGAAGCACCCAGGGAAAACCCACACAGGTCACGGGGAGAAGGTACAAACTCCATACACCCAGCACCCATAGTCAAGATCGAACCCGGGTCTCTGCCGCTGTAAGGTAGCAACTCTACTGCTGCGCCACTTCCCCTCCCCAATATCAATGTACACTTCATCCACATGTGGAGAGCAAAAGAACATACCTTTCTTGTTTCTCGTCTTGCGCTTAGAATTGTGGGGTCATTTAATGAAAGAGACCAAAATCCACTGTGTTTTCCAGCAACTTATTAGAATGTACTTAAGGGGTGTAATGTCAAAGACTAGAGGGCATAAATATAAAATGAAAGGGGCAAAGTTTAAGGGGAAAAAAAAGACAAAGTGCTGGAGTAACTCAGCAGGTCAGGCAGTATCTCTGGAGAACAGGGATGGGTGACGTTTCACAGAGTGCTGGAGTAACTCAGCGGGTCAGTCAGCATCTGTGGAGAACAGGGATAGGTGACGTTTCACAGAGTGCTGGAGTAACTCAGCAGGTCAGGCAGCATCTCTGGAGAACAGGGATGGGTGACGTTTCACAGAGTGCTGGAGTAACTCAGCGGGTCAGGCAGCATCTGTGGAGAACAGGGATAGGTGACGTTTCACAGAGTGCTGGAGTAACTCAGCAGGTCAGGCAGCATCTCTGGAGAACAGGGATGGGTGACGTTTCACAGAGTGCTGGAGTAACTCAGCGGGTCAGGCAGCATCTCTGGAGAACATGGATAGGTGACGTTTCACAGAGGGCTGGAGTAACTCAGCGGGTCAGGCAGCATCTCTGGAGAACAGGGATGGGTGACGTTTCACAGAGTGCTGGAGTAACTCAGTGGGTCAGGCAGCATCTGTGGAGAACAGGGATAGGTGACGTTTCGGGTCAGAACCCTTCTTCATCCTGAGTCAGTCTGAAGAAAGTCCCGATCTGAAACGGGACTTATCCCTGTTCTCCAGAGATGCAGGTTGGCTTGCTGAATTACTCCAGCACTTTGTCCCTTTTTGTAAAACAGCATCTGCGGTTCTCATGTCCCTAAGGTTTAAAGGAGATGAGCGGTACAAGTTTATCTTTTCACGGAGGATGGTAAGTGCCAGAAACCCGCTGCCAGAGGAGGAGAAGGCAGATGCGATAGTGCAGTTGAAGAGGCTTTTACATGGGTAAACGGATATGCAGCGAATGAAGGGTGTGGATCATGGGCAGGCAGATGAGATTAGTTTAGCTTGGCATACGTTCAGCACAGGAAATTGTGGGCTGAAGGGCCTGTTTGTCTCTATGCAAACAGGCCTAACCTCTACACCTGAAAACGTACAATACTACAGCGTACACATTGTTACAAGTCTTGCGTTTATAAGTTTCATTCATGGCTCATTAGATAATTCAATGATATTCTATTTCAAACAAGAATTGAAATCCCGGAACCGTACCTGAACAATCGCCTGTCTTTCTTTCCGTCTTTGTTCAATAACAGCTTCTTCGTCTTCCTCTTCTACATCAAAATCCTCCAGACTAGAGACAAAATAAAAATGACACATCGCCAATTGGGTTTAAAATTGGGCAAATTTAATTCTTCATAAGTTCACCATCCAGTTTGCCAGTTATAATCACCGTGGGCAAAATCACAACAGGGAAACAAGCCCTTCGGCCCAGCGATCCCCACATTATCCCACACAATACAATACAATTTATTTGTCATTTGGACCCCGTTGAGGTCCAAACGAAATGTCGTTTCTGCAGCCATAAATTACAAAACGAAAAAGACCCCAGACACAACACAATTTACACATACATCCATCACATCGCTGTGATGGAAGGCAAAAAAAACCGTATCTCTCCACTGCACTCCCCCCCCCCCTCAGAGTCAAAGTCAAAGCCCCCGGCGGGCGATGGTGATTGTCCCGCGGCCATTAAAGCCACGCCGGGTGATGCAAGGTCGCGCACCGGGTCCTGGTGTTAGAGCCCCGGCGGGCGCTCGCAAAGTCCCGCGGCCATTCCAAGCCGCGTGGGGCGGTGATGTAAGGCCCCGCTCCAGGTGCTCTTCAACCCCGCAACTCGGGCGGGAGAAGTCGACGTTGCGGAAGCCCCGAAAAGCGGTCTCCCACCAGGGACCCGCGGGCTTGCGGTGTTGCCGTCCGCCAGACCCGCGGTTGTAGCATCCGAATCTCTGGGGTCGGGTCGCAGCAGCGCTCCACCACAGCTTCACCCGCTCCGGACTCGGCCAGCTCCGCGACGGTGAGTAGGACCGCAGCTCCGCAACTGGAGCCCCAGGTCGTTCCTGTTGGAGGCCGCTCCACGTTGCAGCCCCAACGACAACGCGAACCCGACAAGAAAAGGTCCGTTCTCCCGTGCAGGGGAAAGATTTTAAAGTTACCCCCCCCCCCCCCCCCCCCCCCCATACCCCGACAAAAAAATAATAATAAAAACTACATAGAAACGAGACAAAAATAATAAAAATACAGACAGACTGCAGAGGCCACTGCTGACGAAGGTCGCGCCGCCTACCGAGCACTAGGGACAATTTATAATTTCACCAAAGCCAATTAACCTACACACCTGCACGTCTTTGGAGTGTGGGAGGGAAACCGGAGCACCGGGAGAAAATCCACGCGGTCACAGGGAGAACGTGCAAACTCCGTACAGACATAGGCCACGTCACTATGTTTTAACTGAAAGCTGGGGTCATGGAAAGAGCGTTCACGTGGCGGCCCTGTTTCCACCAATCTTTCCACCACCACGCACATGAAGCGACAAGACAGACACCATTGTATGCAGATGCCGAGAAGTGTGTTCAGCTCTGGCTGGACAACTATAATCTTGTGTAGACAAAAGTGCTGGAGAAACTCAGTGGGTGCGGCAGCATTTATGGAGCAAAGGAAATAGGCAACGTTGCATATTTCCTTCGCTCCATAGATGCTGCTGCACCCGCTGAGTTTCTCCAGCACTTTTGCCTACCTTCAATTTTCCAGCAATTGCAGTTCCTTCTTAAAAACCTCTAATCTTGTGTGTGGACTCGATAAGAAGAACGGAAAGCTCACAGATCTAGCAATGAAAACTTCTCAGCAATCTCTGAGAGCTTCAAGCCTTTTCAACCTTCCTTGACCAGTATACATTTTTTTTAGGATCATTTTAACTCATTTCCCAACATCCTTTCCATTATGTAAAATTACATTGTACAAGGAACAATGAAGCTTAATCCTTTGTTAGACAAAGTTACCACTTTTGTCATTCTATCTGCTAATGAAATTGAAGTGTTTTATTTGTGTGACAAATATTATTAATCTGTGCTGGTTTCAGTATCTCTACCCACATCTAAATGTTCCAAGGAGCATGCAGCCTTCATTGCCTGTCTATAGATATAATCCATCTCAAACCTATAATTTACACCCATAGGGGAAACAGCTTCTTGCCTTCTGTTTAAAGCCTCTGATCGGTCTTCCATAAGCTAGGGAACTGTCTGATTCACTACCCCATTGCTGACATTGGACTTAAGGGCCTGTCCCACTTTCGTGTCCTTGGCACGCTAATTACGCGACCGTGCCGCAAAAGTCAAGTGCGACTTAATTCGACCGCACAGTCGTCTGGAGCGCGTGACGTCATTTGAAGATGGACGCAAAATGCAGGAGTAACTCAGTGGGACTGGCAGCATCTCTGGAGAGAAAGAATGGGTGATGTTTCGTGTCGAGACTCTTCTTCAGCCTGAAAGAAGGGTCTTGACCCGAAACATCACGCATTGCTTCTCTCCAGAGATGCTGCCGGTCCCGCTGAGTTACTCCTGCATTCTGAGTCTATCTTCAATTTTCTTGGACCTGCTCTGGGAGCAGAAGTGGGGGCGGATCCGGACCGCAACGGCCGTGAGCCCCATGCCGGTTCGACAATCGTTTGCTTGCTTCTGCTGCTGTTGAAGGTGAGACGTTGCGTCGCGCCAGGGTCTTTGGTCTGTCCCACTTTGGCCGTCAGTTCCGCAACAGGCCGTTGGCGCGCGAAGATTATGTTCACTGCAAGAATTTCGGAGCATCATGCGATGTCGGGACCGGCCCCGCACAACTCCATACCCCTCCCGCGCTTCTAAGTGGGACTGGCCATACGATGCCCGTGCGCCTCAACGCGACCACGGGGTCGCGTAATTTGCGTGACAAGGACATGTAAATGGGACAGGCCCTTTAGTCTTTGGAGTCGATGTTCTAGAATGTTGAAAACTATATTCAGCACTCTGTATCATGCCCGTTGCTCTCCTATTGTTCTTTTCTGCTTGACTGTATTCATGTATAGCTCGAAGATTGACAGATTCTTGATTAGAATCTGACAGCTCGTTCTGTACACCCACCACCCTCTCAGTCAGGGGTTACGGGGAGAAGGCAGGAGAATGCGGTTCTCCTAGAAATCAGTTTCAGTTCAGTTTATTGTCACGTTTTCCGAGGTAGAGTGAAAAGCTTTTGTTGCGTGCTGCCCAGTTAGCTTAAAGACATTACAATCGAGCCATTCGCAGTGTGCCGATACATCATATGAGAATAATGTTTAGTGCAAGGTACAGCCAGCAAAGTCCAATCAAAGATATACTAAGGATCTCCAATGAGGTAGACAATAGTTCAGGACTGCTTGCCAGTTGTGGTAGTATGGTAAGAGTCAAAAGTCAAGAGAGTTCATTGTCATGTGTCCCAGATAGGACAATGAAATTCTTGCTTGCTGGAGAAGTAGCTGTTCCTGAACCTGGATGTTGCAGATTTCAGGCTTCTGTACCTTCTGCCTGATGGCAGCAGAGAGATGAGTGTGTGGCCAGGATGGTCTGAACTATCTGATTTGATTGGATAGCGTGCTAAACAAAGCTTTTCACTGTACCTCGGTACACGTGACAATAATGAACCCAAAGTGACTCAGCAGGCCAGGCAGCATTTCTAAAACGCATGACTATGCAATGTTTCGGGTCAGGAATGATTGTAGTTGGGGGGGGGCGGAGAAAGCTGCAGCACATGACAATAATAAACCCAAACCTATGTTTCTTACTTGTCATCAGAAGATTCCTGTTCAACTTTCATTCCTTCAGAAAGGCTTCCCTTGAATTTATCTTCTTTGTCTCGACTTCCGCTTCTTCTTCTGCGCCGACCCCGTGACCTGGATCGCCTTCGGCGAGACCTGCTTCGCCGATTCCAGTCTCTGTCCAAAGACCTGCCAGAGAAGATACAGAGTGCTTGTATAACTCAGCGGGTCAGGCAGCATCTCTGGAGAACATGGATAGGTGACCTTTCACAGAGTGCTGGAGTAATTGAGCGGGTCAGGCAGCAACTGTGGAGAACACGGATGGGTGACGTTTCACAGAGTGCTGGAGTAACTCAGCGGGTCAGGCAGCATCTGTGGAGAACACGGATAGGTGACCTTTCAGAGTGCTGGAGCAATTGAGCGGGTCAGGCAGCATCTGTGGAGAACACGGATAGGTGACGTTTCAGAGAATGCTGGAGTATCTCAGCGGGTCAGGCAGCATCTCTGGAGAACATGGATAGGTGATAGGATCGATGTATCTCTAAAGTCTGAGGAGAAAGCAGTTAATAATTTTCGGATGAGATGCGAGACATTTACCTCCTCCTAGATCGGCTTCTTCTCCTGGGAGAACGGCTTCGCCTGAGAAGTGAGCGTGATCGCCGCCGAATCGGAGATCTGCTGAGCCTTCGCCTGATGGGGGACCGACGAGACGTGCTGATATCTCTTGTTCGATCCAGCCTGTTCGGTGGGTCATCTCGAGACCGCATTCTAAAGTTCACAAGTACATTCCAGCAACAAATTAAGAGGTAAAGCATTAAAGCAAAATACTAACAGTTAATTATAACATATACATCTAGCATCAGTATTCCAGAATATTATGGTGCCATCTCTAGATACTTGGGCAGCACAGTGGTAGAGTTGCTGCCTTACTACAGGTCTACACAGAGTTTGTGTGCTCTCCACATGACCGCGTGGGTTTTATCCGTGTGCTCAAGTTTCCTCACACATTCCAAACACGTGCAGGTTTGTAGGTTAATAGGCTTTAGTAAATTGTTCCTTGTGTGGAGGATGCGAAACTGGAATAACATATCGAACTAGTATGAACAGATGGTCGATGGTCGGCATGCGCTCGATGGGCAGAAGGGCCAGTTTCTATGACGCATCTCTAAAACTAAAACTTAAAAACATCAGATGCTGGTTTACATGAAAAGACACAGAATTGCTGGTGTAATTCAGCGGGTCAGGCAGCATCTCTGGAGAACGTGAAGAGACAATAGACAATAGGCGCAGGAGTAGGCCATTCGGCCCTTCGAGCCAACACCGCCATTCAATGTGATCCTGGCTGATCATCCCCAATCAGTACCCCGTTCCTGCCTTCTCCCCATATCCCCTGACTCCGCTATTTTTAAGAGCCCTATCTAGCTCTCTCTTGAAAGCATCCAGAGAACCCGCCTCCAGAGAATGCCACAGACTCACCACTCACTGTGAGAAAAAGTGTTTCCTCATCTCCGTTCTAAATGGCTTACTCCTTATTCTTAAACTGTGGCCCTTAGTTCTGGACTCCCCCAACATCGGGAACATCTTTCCTGCCTCGAGCGTGTCCAAGCCCTTAACAATCTTAAATGTTTCAATGGGATCCCCTCTCATCCTTCTAAACTCCAGAGTGTACAAGCCCAGCTGCTCTATTCTCTCAGCATATGACAGTCCCGCCATCTCGGGAATTAACCTTGTAAACCTACGCTGCACTCCCTCAATAGCAAGAATGTCTTTCCTCAAATTAGGGGACCAAAACTGCACACAATACTCCAGGTGTGGTCTCACTTGGGCTCTGTACAACTGCAGAAGGACCTCTATGCTCCTATATTTGATTCCTCTTGTTATAAAGGCCAACATGCCATTCGCTTTCTTCACTGCCTGCTGTACCTGCAAGCTTACTTTCCTAGACTGATGAACAAGGATCCCCAGATCACGTTGTACTTCCTCTTTTCCCAACTTAACGCCATTTAGATAGTAATTTGCCTTCCTGTTTTTGCTACCAAAATGTATAACCTCACATTTATCCACATTGAACTTCATCTGCCATGCATCTGCCCACTCCCCCACGTCAGTGGCTTTTATTAATTAATTTTAAATTAAGATGTTATTGTTCCCTAAAACAGAATTGGTTGCAGAGAATTATAGGCTAATTGACTTGTTAAAATTGTAAATTGTCCCTTGTGTGTGCAGGATATTGGTAGTATGCGGGGATCGTTGGTCGACACAGGCTTGGTGGACCGAAGGGCCTGTTTCTGCGTTGTATCTCTTAACTAAACAATTATAGAACAATAACCCTGTCCAAACTAAACATGCAGATCCAAAGACATTTGAAAAGGTACATAGACAGCAATGGTTTAGAGGGATATTGGCCGAATGTGGGCAGGTGGCACTAGTATGGATAAGGTATCTTGGCCAGCATGGGCAAGTTGGACCGAAGGGCCTGTTTCCACACTGAATCGCTAAACTAAACTTAATCCAGAAAGGGGTTTGAAGGGGAAAACAATATCTAGGTGTTATTGCTGAAGGCTCATAATTAAAAGTGGTGAAGCCAGGAGGTTGGATCATCTTACAGTATCAATCAAAACAAAACAAACAACATACAGGCTGCTGGTCAGGTTACATTCGAAGCTTGGTTTAATTCCTCTCCTAGGTGACAAGGAAGCTTTGGAAAAGGTTGAATCCTAGCTTAATCTTAGTTGTTCACAAGTCTTATGGTCATGGTTAATTTACGTTAGAGCAGTAGTAATTCCTCTCAGATTGATAAGTTCTGTTAAATAACTAATATTGTGTCCATTAATAATTCATTTGAGTTTAATAGACATGGAGGAAAAGGGGAATACATTTAAACTGGGAGAGAGGAGGAACATTCTATTGTTAGGGTGTCCTGTTCCAGAGGTCAGGAGAGAAGGGAAAGATTTAATAGGAACCTGAGGGGCAACTGAGTTGTGAACCCTCAGTCCATCACGGGTTCTGACCTCCCCACCGTCGAAGGGATCTACAAAAAGGCAGCCAACATCATCAGAGACACACACCACACTGGCCACACACTCATCTCACCCCTGACATCGGGAAGAAGGTACAGGAGCTTGAAAACTGTAACGTCCAGGTTCAGGAGCAGTTTCTTCCCTACACACATTAGGTTAATAAACACTACAACCGCAAATAAGCTCTGAATTACAGTAGACTGTTATTGTTATTAGAGTCATAGAGTGTGGAAACAGGCCCTTCGGCACAATCTGCCCACACCGGCCAACGTGTCCCAACTACACTAGTCCCACCTGCCTGCGCTTGGTCCATATCCCTCCAAACCTGTCCTATCCACGTACCTGTCGAACTGCTTCTTAAACGTTGGGATAGTTCCAGCCTCAACGACCTCATCTGGCAGCTTGTTCCATACACCCACCACCCTTTGTGTGAAAAAGATACCCCTCACATTCCTATTAAATCTTTTTCCCTTCACCTTGAACCTATGTCCTCTGGTCCTCAATTCCCCTACTCTGTGCATCTACCCGATCTATTCATCTCATGATTTTGTATATTATTATTGCACTATTATTGTTTGTTTACTTTTTATGCTTTCACACACACTGAACTTTTTCCTCATTTATTATATTGTTTACAGAGTACTATGTTTACATATTCTGTTGTACTGCAGCTAGTAAGAATTTAATCGTTCTATCTGGGACAGACGACAATAAAACACTCTTGACTCTCGACCTTTTTCCCACACAGAGAGTTGTGGGTTGGATTAAGAGGTTGGACCAGGGGTGGGGAAACTGCGGCCTTCTAGGCCATTAAGTGCGGCCTTTTGAATGAATCCAAATTTTGTAGAACAAATCCTTTTATTTTTATTAATATGTTTTTGTTTGTCTTTTATTATTTTAATCTTAAAATGAACGTATTTAAAATACTAAAGAGTAAAATAAGATTCAACAAAATAATCCTCCCCAGATTGACGGCCACAATTAAAATATTAGTATGCGAGGTTTACCTGCACCTCCTCCAACCTCATCTATTGCATCCGCTGCTCTAGATGTCAGCTGATCTACATCGGTGAGACCAAGCGCAGGCTTGGCGATCATTTCGCCCAACACCTCCGCTCGGTCCGCATTAACCAACCTGATCTCCCGGTGGCTCAGCACTTCAACTCCCCTTCCCATTCCGAATCTGACCTTTCCGTCCTGGGCCTCCTCCATGGCCAGAGTGAGGCCCACCGTAAATTTGAGGAGCAGCACCTCACATTCCGCTTGGGCAGTCTGCACCCCGGTGGCCTGAACATTGACTTCTCCAATTTCCGGTGGCCTTTGCTGTCTCCTCCTCTTCTCAGCTCTCCCTCAGCCCTCTTGTTCCTCCTCTTCCTTTCTTCTTCCCGCCCCGCCCCCCCCTCCCCGAATGTAACCGATGCGGCTACATTCTCCCTAGTGTGTAGGATAGTGTTAGCTTATGTGGATTGCTGGCCGGCACAGGCTCGGTGGGCCGAAGAGACTGCTTCCGCGCTGTATCTCAAAAGAAAACTAAACTCTCCATGCAGTGACCTATTTCTTCCTTAATTATAGACTCCAACAAATAAAAACGATCTGACTGTCTACCCTGTCTATGCCTCTCATCATGTTATACACTTCTATCAGATCTTCCCTCAACCTCCTACATTTTACAGAATACGATCCATGTTTGTCCAACTATTATTGTGAATGCCCTCTAATCCAGGCAGCATTCTGGTTTGGAGGTTAAAATCTTATTTTGTAGCGCATTCTAGCACAATCATGGTACATTGAACATGGTACAAAATCATGAGAGGATTAGATCGGGTAGATGCAGAGTCCCCAGCTCAGAGTAGGGGAATCGAGGACCAGAGGACATAGGTTCAAGGTGAAGGGGAAAAGATTTACTAGGAATCCGAGCGGTAATATTTTCACACAAAGGGTGCTGGGTGTATGGAACAAGCTGCCAGAGGAGGTAGTTGAGGCTGGGACTATCCTATCGCTTAAGAAACAGTTAGACAGGTACATAGATAGGACAGGTTTGGAGGGATATGGACCAGGGGCAGGCAAGTGGGACTAGTGTAGCTGGGACATTATTGGCTGGTGTGGGCGAGTTGGGTCGAAGGGCCTGTTTCCACACTGTATCACGCTATAGAACATACAGCACAGGAACAGGCCCTTCAGCTCAGTGTTTGTGCCAAACAATGCTAAGACTAACTCTTATCTGCCTACATGTAATCCATATCCCAAAGTCTCATAAACGCTACTAAAATACTGCATCATCAGCAGAATTTTGCCTCACTTTAGATTTTAGCGATACAGCATGGAAACAGGCCCTTCGGCCCACCGAGTCTGCGCCAACCTGCAATCAATCCGCATATTAGCACTATGCTGCACACTAGGAACAATTTAGTTTACAGAAGCCAATCAACCTACAAACCTGTACATCTTTGGAGTGTGGGAGGAAACCGGAGCACCCGGAGAAAACCGATGCGGCGATAGGGAGAACGTGCAAACACTGTGCAGACAGCACCGGTAGTCAGGAACAAACCTGGGTCTCTGGTGCTGTAAGGCAGCAACTCAACAGCTGCGCCACTGTGCCGCCCACGTATTTTGCAGTAAATTACTGAAGAATAAGTATTGACAAGACAGGGCTCATTACCTTGGTGATAGACCCCTGGCACGGTCGTTCTCTCTCCGCCTTCGCTCTATAGATCTGCTTTTAGCTCTTCTGGGCGGGGACATATTCCGCGAGGGAGACTGGCTTGGTTTAGGCAGGCGATCGTTAATGATCGGTGATCGGCTGTGCTTGGTCGACCTTTCCCGGTGCTTTGGGGACAGGCTCCTCCGTTTGGGAGAGAGTGGGGGCCTCCTCAAAGGAGATCGGTTCTCCTTCCCAGAGGGCGCGTCCCTCGGGGGCGACTTTGCGGGTTTTTTATCTTTTTCCACCTCAGATTTCCGCGGCCTCTTCTCGCGCTCTTTGGATTTGGATCTCTGACTTCTGTCGACCGCCTTGCTGGGCTTCACCACGGGAGACTTGGACTTTTTATTCCGCTCTCTCGTTTTGCTTTCCGCCATGGTTTTGCGATCCTTCGGCTTGGAGCTATCTTCCGTTGGAGTCAATTTCCGTTTCTTCTCCTGCGATCGTCTTTTAGCCGAGATGGGAGACTTGCTCTTCTCTCCGGCCTTGCTGCCTTTGAGGGGACTCTTTGAGCGTTTCCGTTCGTGCGACTCGCTCCGCATCTTCTCTTTCTCTTTCCGGTGCTCCGAGCCCACCCGGTTTTTCTTTTTCTCCGCCTTAGCGTGTTTAGTCCTGTCTTTCGACCTGCTTTTCCTCTTTGAAGCGGGCTTAGATTCGACGGCTTCCCGTTTCACTTTGTCTCTCGCGGGCAGCATTTCGGAAACGTCGCGGCCGGAAGCGACCCGTTCGCCGTTGTGGGCTTTCTCGTGGATCTCTCCCTCTTCCTCCGAGTCCGACACGTATCCCTGCAAAATCAAGCCCATGCCAGATTGAACCTTTCCTTCCATGAGTTCACTGTCCAATTCAGCCTTTATCATCGCCCTCTGCTTCTCCAAGTCCTCCAACAGAGCATAGTCGTCAAACTTGGGTCTTTTAATTGAGTGATCGTCATCCTTCTCCAACCCCTCGGCCACTTTCCTCTTATGCTTTTTATGCTTGTGTTTATGCTTGTGTTTGCGCTCCTTGTCATCTTCTGAAGTATGCTTGTGCTTCTTGTGTTTGCTCCGATGCTTGTGCTTCTTTTTCTTGTGTTTGATGGGCTTGACGGGCGCGGTGTTGGGGTCGCGGTTCTCGTCCGACACTTCCCCATTCTCTTCGTTGCCACTTTTCCCAGAGGAATCCGCGGCTTCTTGGCTGCAAAAAGCAGAGAGAGAGAGAAAGAGAGACAGTCATGAGCAAAATATTTAGAGGCGGGAAAAAGTTCATAAGTAATTGCAGCAGAATTAGGACGTTCGGCCTATCGATTCTATCAAGGCTGATCCATCTTTCCCTCTTAACCCCATTCTCATGCCTTTTACACTATTACTAATCAAGAATCTGTCAATCTTTGCTTTAAAAATAGCCAAAGTCCTGGCCTCCACAGCCGTCTATGGCAATGAATTCCACAGATTCACCACCCTCTGAAATAAAAAAAATGGGATTAATTTTCAAAATAATATACTTTCTGCAATTTTTGAGCTGAATTTAGCGCTGTTTCAACGCGCTGGCTGTAAGCCTGGGCCATTGTTCCTGTAATTCCAGGCAGGGCTGGTAAGTTAACAGGCAGAGTTGAGCTGGATTTAGCCCACCAAGATACCCATCCAAGCTAGTCCCATTTGCCCATGTTTTATAATTCTAAATCCCTCCAATACATGTAGCCATCCAATTGTCATAGTACCGGCATCGTCTACCTCCTCTGGCAACCCATTCCATAAACGCACCATCATATGAAAAAGTTGCCCCTCAGGTTTATATGCGCTTAAACCTGTGGCTCCAGGTTCTTGATTTCCCTACCACGGGTAAAAGATTCTTTACATTCACCCTATCTATTCCCCTCATTAATTTATACGCCTTTAAGATCATCCACAGCCCGGGATCGATCCTGGCTGTGGATGAGGCGCAGGTCCATGTCCATACGGCGGCACGGCTGCCGACAGTTTTTAAATTGCTTGTGTCCTTTGACAAATCCCATGATTCCCTGCGTTTTTCAGAATACCGAACTCGCTTATA
This sequence comes from Leucoraja erinaceus, assembly GCF_028641065.1. Taxonomy (NCBI): domain Eukaryota; kingdom Metazoa; phylum Chordata; class Chondrichthyes; order Rajiformes; family Rajidae; genus Leucoraja; species Leucoraja erinaceus. The sequence goes on along the minus strand of NC_073378.1, from coordinate 27,154,364 downwards.
CAGCCTCACCAATGACTTATATAACTGTAACATCACTTCCCAACTTTTGGACAATATCCCAACTGAAGAAAGCCAATGTATCAAAAGCCTACTCGAGTAAACATTCAAAATATTCTGCTTACTGCACTTACTGCGCCTTGCCTCGAAAGCCAGAAAGATTTGTGGACACAAACAACTGCAGATGCTGGTTTGTACCAAAGATAGACACAAAGTGCTGGAGTAACTCGGCGGGTTAGGCAACGTCTCTTTCTCCGGAGATGCTGCCAGACCCAGGAGATGATCCAGCACTTTGTGTTTATCTTTGGTATAACCAAATAACCAGTCTATGTATAGGTTTGTAGACAGTCTGGGATTATGGAACTTCAAATTGAAAACTTGAGCAATCAGGAATTGACTCTCAAGTAATTTATCTTTAGCTAATATCCTCAACCATGTTAATCACCAGCGGAGAATACAATCATGTCACGCTTCTTTGCACAGTGCATACAGCAAAATTAAGGATTGCCATTTCGGTCAGTGAACATAGAACTGTAATTATAAGAATTACAAAATACCAGCTCTTGGAACAGTGATCGAAAATGCACTCCTAATCTAATAAAGTAGCAACTGTTTATTGCACACAGCATCCAAAATTGAGTTCAACTGAAATTGCATTTAGTTCCACTGAACAATTAAGTTTATTGGTTAGCAAAGTAAAGCATGAAGCTATAAATGAAAGTAGATTAACCTCTACAACTTTGGGCACTATGCACATCTGCTGCGTCATTCATTGTGCAGCACCTCCTATAGAAGGCTTTTGTGGCTATACAGCCCATGGTTCAAGTTAACAGCGGGAAACAAGGGTCACTCCGTGGAATTTTAAGGAACCTTTTTCCAAAAGCTGAAAACTCTATAACAGGCATGCATAATGATTTGTTCTGGAGAGGGTCCAGAGTAGGTTTACAAGAATGATCCCAGGAATGAGTGGGTTAACATATGACAAGCATTTGACGGCACTGGGCCGGTACTCACTGGAGTTTAGAAGGACGAGGGCCGAATAGTGAAAGGCTTGGATCGAGTGGATGTGGGGAGGATGGTTCCACTAGTGGGAGAGTCCAAGACCAGAGATCATAGCCTCAGAATCATTCCTTTTTTAAAGGATGATGATGAGAAGGAATTTCTTTAGTCAGAGGGTGGTAAATCTGTGGAATTCTTTGCAACAGAAGGCTGTGGAGACCATGTGAGAGGGTATTTTTAAGGCAGAGATAGATTCTTGATTAGTACGGGTGTCAGGGGTTATGGGGAGCGGGCAGGAGAATGGGGTTAGGAGGGAGATAGATCAGCCATGATTTAATGGCGGAGTAGATTTGATGGGCTGAATGGCCTAATTCTTCTCCTATCATTATGATCGAATGACTTCTTGTCTGAAAACGTAATTAAATATCGCTGTAAGTACCTCAACGTTCATGAGTCAAGCGTGTATAACTGTCAAATGCGCTGCAAATGGAACTGTGTAGTTGTTACTTGCAGCAGTGCAACAAAACTGTAAATATAGTACTCAGCTAAAAACAAAATTCAATAAATTAAAACCCCAATATTAGCACAAAATAAAAGCCCAAAGTCCTTAGTGCAGCCAAGACAGTTCGTAGATCCTGGCTTAGTTTGAAACATAAAAAATACGTGCAGGAGGAGGCCATTCGGCCCTTCGACCTAGCACCACCATTCAATATGATCATGGCTGATCATCCAGAATCAGTACCCTGTTCCTGCGTTCTCCACATATATCCCTTAATTCTGTTAGCCCCAAGAGCTATATCCAACTCTCTCTTGAATACTTTTGTGTTTGTAGCGTTTAAGAGCTTGATAGTGGTTGGGAAGAAGCTGTTCCTGAACCCAGAGATCAGAGTTTTCAAACTCCTGCAATTTCTTCCCGATGCCAGGAGTGAAATGCCAGTGTGGTCGGAGTGGTGTGGGTCTCTGAAGATGCTGGCTGCATTTTTGAGGCAGTGACTCCAGTGGTTCTATGGTGAATGTTATAAACATTTGCATCATTTGGATGTGGAGTGGATGTTTCCAGCAGTGGTAAAGCCTAAGACCCGAGGGAAGTCTCAGCTCAGAATAAAAGAACTCATTAAATGCTGATAAGGAGGAATTTCTTTAGCCAAAGGGTGGCGAATCTGTGGAATTCGTTGCCACAGACGGCTGTGGATGTCCAGTCATTAGGTAGTCTTAAATCAGAGATTGATAAGTTCTTGATTACTAAGGTCATAAGTGATAGGAGCAGAATTAGGCCATTCAGCTTATGAAGTCTACTTCGTCATTCAATCATGGCTGATCCATCTCTTCCTCCTAACCCCGTTCACCTGCCTTCTCTCCAATAGCCCTGACGCACTAATCAAGAATCTATCCATCTCTGCCTTTAAAATATCCACTGACTTGGCCTCCACAGCCACCTGTGGCAAAGAATCCCACAGATTCACAGCCCTTGTGGCCAAGGGGGTCAGAGGGTATGGAGAGAAGGCAGGTACGGGATACTGAGTTGGATGATCAGCCATGATCATATTGAATGGCGGTGCAGGCTCGAAGGGCCGAATGGCCTACTCCTGCACCTAATTTCTATGTTTCTATGTTTCACCACCCTCTGACTAGAGAAATTCCTCCTCATCTCCTTCCTAAAAGAACGTAATTTAATTCTGAGGCTGTGACCTCTAGTCTTAGACTCTCCAGCTAGTGAAAATATCCTCTCCACATCCACTCTATCCTGTGGGTTTCAATGAGGTCCCCCTCCACTCTTCTAAACTCCAGCGAGTACAGGCCCAGTGCCGACAAACGCTTATCACAGGTTAACATAGGCATTCCTGATTACTCATTACTAAGGGCGTCAAAGATACTGGAGGATTGGGGATGAGAGTGAAAAATACTTCAGCCATGGCCTAATTCTGCTCCCATGTCTTATGGACTATCAACAGTGGCATGTAATAAAAAAGACTGCTCAGGCAAATATATAATCAGCACACTGTTACATTGTATTTTTTTTTAAATAGTGAAATGAACAGAAGCTACGAGTAATCTCATTTCAGAAACAATACCTCACTCAATACCTGGAAATCCTAGGCCTCAATTATGTTGCCACTGATGAAGTCATAATTCTTTGCCACAGATGGCTGTGGAGGCCAAGTCGATGGATATGTTTTACGACAGAGATAGATAGATTCTTCATTAATACAAGTGTCAGGGGTTATGGGGAGAAAGCAGAAGAAAGAGAAGAAGGGGTTTAAGGTGAAGTGGAAAAGATTTAATAGGAATACGAGGGATAACATTTTTCACACAAGGGATGGTGGGTGTATTGAACGAGCTGCCAGAGGAGGTGGTCGATACAGGGACTATCCCAACATTTAACAAACAGTCAGTTTCGGGCCGAAACCCTTCATGGATAGGACAGGTTTGGAGGGATGTGGACCAAACTCCGGCAAACGGGACTAGTTTAGCTGGGACATGTTGGCCGGTGTGGGCAAGTTGGGCCGAAGGGCCTTTTTTCACACTGTATCACTCAATGACTAATCTTTTTCGCTGCTTGAACTATGACGAACACACCGAAAGCTTTAATTAAAATATTGAACCCCAAACTATAATACTATTCGATATGGAGAGAATCACACAAGAAATGAACCTTACAGTAAGCATAACTATCCTGCAGTGCAGGCCCACCGCTCCTTTTCCGGCCCTCTAGGTATGCTTTCTGAATTAATCATATTGCTGGACCAACAGGGGTCACAGCCTCCAAGAGGATCTTAGGTCCCTAACCCAGGAACACTCCTTACTCCCTTTTCCCCCTTGTTTCCTTGTGCCCCACCTGGATGCACACCCATTTCTCCCATAACCCCACCCCACAACCACCTTCCACCTCTATTCCTTCCTCCAGCTTCACAATTCACAGCTGTTCAATCCTTATCTCACACTTTTCATCTCTGGCTTTTGTTCACCCATCTGCCTATTAAATCCCTCTCACCTGCAGAAACAAGTAACCCGTAGCTGCTGGTTTACACAGAAAGACAAAGTGTTACTGGAACTCAATAGGTCAGTCAGCATTTCTGGAGCACAAGGATAGGTGAGGTTTTGGGACCCTCATCTGTGTCCAACTATCACTCGCCTGGCTGTCCAAACCCACCTCTCTTCCAGCTTTCTCCCCTCACACTGCAATCAATCTGAAGAAGAGTCCCGACACAAAACGTCACCCATCCATGTCCTCCAGAGATGTTGCCTGACCCACTGAGTTACTCCAGCACTCTGTGAAACATCACCTATCCATGCTCTCCAGAGTTGCTAACACAGCGGGACAGGCATCATCTCCGGAGAGGAATGGGCGACGTTTCGGGTCGAGACCCTTCTTTAGACCCTCCAAAAACACAAATTAAATTAAATTCTACATGAAATTACTCACAAAAAGCATGTAGGAGAAAATATTCAGGTTACTTAGAATTGATCTACGATTTTACAATTAGAGTTTGTAGAATTCAAACCAAACTGGATAAACTAATTAATTTAATTAAGGTACTACTCAATTTAGCACATTCAAATATCATTAGTCGTAGAACACAGAAATAGGCCCTTCAGCTTAACCTGTCCATACTAACCAAGATAGCCCATGCTACCCCCATTTACCGGCATTTGTCCCAGCTCCTCGGTACACGTAACAATAAACAAAATTGAACTAAACCTTTCTTCGTCCTTCATCTGTTCAAATGTCTTTTAAATGTTGTTATACTACCTGCATCAACTACCTGCTCTTACCACCCTCAGTTGCCTCTCAGGTTTCCATGAAAGCTTTCCCCTCTCACTTTCAACATGTATGCTGTAGTTCGTAAATTGACCTACCCTGGGTGTAATCACCCTATCAATTCCCGACATGATCCGGGTTCAATCCAGATTAAGTTCACAAATTATAGGAGTAGAATTAGGCCATTCGGCTTATTGAGTCCACCGCGCCATTCAAACATGGCTGATCTCTGTCTCCCACTCTAATTTTCCTGCCTTCTCCCCACAACCCTTGAAACCCGTTCTAATCAAGAATTTGTCTATCTCTGCCTTAAAAAATATCCACTGACTTGGCCCCCACAGCCCTCCGTGGCAATGAGTTCCACAGATTAACTACCCTCTGACTAAAGAAGTTCCTCCTCACCTCCTTTCTAAAAGAGCACCCTTTAATTCTGAGGCTGTGACTCTGGTCCTAGACTCTCCCACCAGTGGAAACATCCTCTCCACATCCACTTTATCTATGCCTTTCATTGTTCTGCAAGTTTCAATGAGGTCACCCCTCAACCTTCTAAACTCCAGCAAGTAGCTGTCAAGTACTGAGGGTGCCATCTGTACGGAGTTTGTACATTCTCTCCGTGACTGCGTGGGTTTTCTCCAGGTCTAGTTTAGAGATACAGTGCGGAAGCAGGCCATTTGGCCCATCGAGTCCGCACCGACCAGCAATCCCTGCATATTAACATTGCCCTACACACACTACGGAGAATTTTACATTTGTACCAAGCCAATTAACCTACAAACCTGTACGACTTTGGAGTGTGGGATGAAGCTGAAGATCTTGGAGAAAACCCATACGGTTACGCGGAGAACGTACAAATCCGCACTCGTAGTCGAGATCAAACCCGGGTCTCTGGCGCTGTGAGGCAGCAACTCTATCGCTGCACCACGTGCCGCCAGTTTCCTCCCACGCTCCAAAGACTTACAGGTCTGTAGATAAATTGGCTTCGGAAAAATTCCATTTCTAATATTGTCCCTGGTGTGTAGGACAGTGCTAGTGTCTGGGGATCGTTGGTCGACACAAGACACTGTGGGCCGAAAGGCCTGTTTCCGCGCTGTATCTCTAAACCGTCTTTCTGCTGACTGGCTAGCACGCAACAAAAGCGTGTATCTATTAAGGTAGTTATGGAAATTAATATAATTTGAATGGTCACCGTGTACAGGCTCTCGGAAGATAATTATTAGCAATGCATAGTTTAATTAATAGCAAAGCTTTTTTATTATGCAAACCAATCACGCTATATCACCATTTCTAACAGGCCTGTTATAAATCCCTGGGTATTTAACAGGAAATGTGTTTCAATAAGAACAAAATTAATACAAACATAACTTAAACATAATTTGACCGTGAAATTTGCCAGAGCCAAACTTAAGAAAACCCATAAACTCCAGGCATAACTATCTATCGCAAAAATTAAAACTCTTTTTAACTAAAGAAAATGCTGTTAATATACTCAGTGGGGTTGGCAGCATTTTTTGTGAGAGAACTGTCAGTTAGATCATTAACCTATCATACACAACTCTGGAGGAACTCAGCGGGTCAGGCAGCATCTGTGGAGAACATGGATAGGTGACGTTTCACAGAGTGTTGAAGTAATTCAGCGGGTCAGGCAGCTGACTGCTGAAGAGGTTGTTTGAAGGCACCCACAAAAACGTTGCCTATCCATGTTTTCCAGAGATGTGTATGAAGGAACTGCAGATGCTGGTTTAAATCGAAGTTAGAGCAAAATTCTGGAGTAACTCAGCAGGACAGGCAGTATCTCAGGAGAGAAGGAATGGGTGACGTTTCAGGTCGAAATGCTGCCTGACATGCTTAGTTACTCCAACACTGTCTTTGTAACCAACATTTGCAGTTCCTTGTGTCTCCACACACATAGCTCACTTCATTTCTCCACAGATGTTGCCTGACCTGGTATTTGCAACATGGATTCTCAATACCCAGCGGATACCCCCTTCGCATTTGGATGCTGTGCTCTAATTTGGAGCATCTTGAACATAGGAACACTGCTTAGTTTAATTTAGCTTCTCTGTATATAAAAAAAAACTGCATGCACATCTCCATTAAATTTTGCGCCTCTCACCCTAAGCTTAAGTTTGTTTTATTTATTGCCACGTGTACAGAGACAGTGAAATACTTGCTCTGCATGTTATCATCAAATCACTAGTACAATAGATCCTCTTCTAGGACAGCACATTAGATGTTAGAGAGACAATTTGGAAACAGGCCCTTCGGCCCACTGCGTCCACACCGAACACCAATCACGTCATACATTTATACAATCCTACACACTAGGGACAACTTAAAATCGTTAGCGATGCAAATTAACCTGCACGTCTTTGGAGTGTGGGAGGAAACCAGAGCACCTGAAGAAAACCCACGCGGTCACAGGGAGAACGTACAAACTCCATACAAACTCTGATCATTTTACGAGAATGGTCCCAGGAATGATTGGATTATGGGCTTAGTGTGCTGAAGGGCTTTGTTCTTATGCTATGATTTTTTACAAAGAGTGAACAGAATACACACATATCTGAAATAGCAAGATTCAAGTCTACTGAAAATAACATGGGTATGATGGTGGCACAGGGGGTAAAGTATCAAACTAGTAATCTAGAGGTTTAGACTAGCAATCTAAATCCCGACATGGCAGCTGTAGAATTTAAATTCAGTTAATAATCTGGTTGATAATTGATAGTCATTTGTCATGGCTGACTGATGTCCTTACACAAGAAGTCTGACAATCTTTCTTAATATTTAGTTTAGTTTATAGATACAGCGCGGAAACAGGCTCTTCGGCCCACCCAGTCCGCACCGACCAGCGACCCTCACATGTTAACACTACCCTACACTAGGGCCAATTTTACATTTATACCAAGCCAATTAACCTACAAACCTGTATGTCTTTGGAGCGTAGGAGGAAACAGAAGATCTCGGAGAAAACCCACGCAGGTCACGGGGAGAATGTACAAACTCTGTACAGACAAGCACCCGCAGTCAGGATCGAACCCGGGTCTCTGGCGCTGTGAGGCAGTAGCTCTACTGCGGCGCCACCGTTCTGTTCTTAATCTGTTCTACATGCAACTCTAGATCCACAGACGTGTATATACATAAATGAAATCTTGATTAGTTAGGGTGTCATAGGTTATGGGGGAAAAGGCGTGAGAATGGGGTTAAGAGGGGAACATAGATCAGCCATGATTGAATGGCGGAGTAGACTTGATGGGCTGAATGGCCTAATTCTGCTCCAATCACTTATGAACATGAAGAAGCAAGTGCTGAAGCAAGAAATTTGCAATAAAAACAAGCTCAAGCAATACACAGCTAGTGAGGCACATCAGTGCAGGATTCGGGTCTATAATCCAACATCAGAACTGAAAGTCTGAATTAGACTGCTCCATACAAGACATGGTGCTGGAATATCTCAGTGGGTCAGGCAGCATCTGAGGAAGACACGGACAGGTGCCTATCCACATTATCCTGAGATGCTGCCTGACCCACTGAGCTACTCCAGCACTCTGTGAAACGTCACCTATCCATGTTCTCCACAGATGCTGCCTGACCCGCTGAGTTACTCCAGCACTCTGTGAAACGTCACCTATCCATGTTCTCCAGAGATGCTGTCCGACCCGCTGAGTTACTCCAGCACTCTATCTTCTTTTGTAAACCAGCACCTACAGTTCCTGGTTTCCACTGTACTGTTCTGTTTTATCTAATTGCCATGGCGTACCATGGGAAGGGTGATCTGCTTTTTTCCAACCCAAACCTCATTATCAATTCCTAGGATAAGTCTTGGACTTCAACAATATGTAACATCTAACGGACATTGTATGTAACTCCAAACTCATTTGGAATTCAAGGTAGAATATTTCCACATGACATTGAGCAGACAAAATGTTCTCTTTCTCAGTCTATGCTTATTGCTGCCTTTCAAGGTTAATCTGTATATGTTCAGATTAACCAATCTGAACCTTAATTTCAAATTGAGGTTAACCTGAAAAAGTACAGATTTTCAAGTTAACATTTGATTTTTTTTTTTGTTCTTATTTTACTTTGTGTGGAGACAGGGTTCATGGGTTTGCAGTTCCCTGTTTGACGCTCTTTATTATGGGCAAATCATTGGCCCGTTTCCAGTGTTCTGGTGTCACTTCGTCAAGGTTTCATAATGTTCTCAATATTTTCAACCCTGATAATTGCCATCTTATCTGAAAGATTTTCATCTTTTATATTCAGTCACACTGTGCACGACTCTTATTTTCTTCTCCTTGCCAGAACTTTGATCTGACTGAAATGAAATTGAGCCCTTTTCAGTTGTGAAGAAAAACTGAATATATAATTTCCCGACTGAGTCTTTCATCCCTCTAACATAGTTACTTTGTTTTCCATCTAGAAATAGATGTTAACGAACTTACACCGCTTTCAGAAGATAGCTTGTTCTGAAATTTTAAGCAGTATTTATATATCCAGGTTATGGTTTTAGTTCCATTGTACTGCATGACATAACTCTTGATGAATTTACAAGTGTTATGTAAAGCCATTTATGACATTTTCTTGTTCTCTCCATTTTCACCAGCTATTGGTTGGTCAAATTCAATCCCGTTATATATTTCTGATCGTGATTTTTGTTTCAGCCTAAAAATATAGCATCAAGTGATACTGGCAGTCGGGTTGCAACTGAGCTGAACTAATGTTAGACCGTGGAACACACTGCAGGTCAGGTAGCATCCATGGAGGGAAACGGACAGATGATGTTTTGGGTCAGTACATTTCAGTCTCAACTTACAACAGCTGCTTTACAGCTCTAGTGATCCATGACCCTGAGCCGGGGGGGAGGGGGGAGTATTGTCTATGTGGAGTTTGCACGTTCTCCCTGCGACTGTGTGGGTTTCCTCCAGTGTTCCAACCCAGTTGTGTGAATACGGATTTTGCTAACTTCAAGTAACCCTTGCATCCCCTCTCTCTCCGTCCCTTCCACACCGTTTGTATCACTCTTTATCACCTTCCCCACAGCCAACAATGGACCATTGTGGGCTCCACCTTTCCTTGATCGTGGTTGCTGGCGTTGAATTGTCCTTTATCTATTTGTTCTATGCCCCTTTTCATATCTCTCGTTACCCTCTCCCCTGACTATCTGAAGAAGGGTCTCGACCCGAAACACAACCTATTCTTCTCTCCAGAGATGCTGCCTGACTCGCAAAGTTACTCCGGCTTTTTGTCCTTTTCCGATTTGGTTAGTTTAGTCTTTTGTCGCGTGTACCGAGGTACAGAGAAAATTTTTTGTTGTGTGCTAACCAGTCAACTTGGAAAGACGACCCATGATTACAATCAAGCCATCCAGTGTACAGATACAGGATAAAAGGAATAACGTTTAGTGCAAGATAAAGTCCAGTAATATCTGATTAAATATAGTCAGAGGGTCTCTAATGAGATAGCTGGGAGGTCAGGACCACCCTCTAGTTATTGATAGGATGTTTCAGTTGTCTGATAACAGTCCCATCCCAAAAGCGAGCTGGTTAGTAGTTTAATTGGCCACTGTAAATTGTCCTTAGTGTGTTGATGAATGTGCAGAGAATAAAATGGGATCAATGCAGGATGGACAATCGATGGTCAGTATGAACCCGAAGGGCTGAAAGGCCCATGGCTCTCCGATTTTAAAACACTTGCTTGCTCACTTCAATAGACAATAGGTGGAGTAGGCCATTCGGCCCTTCTAGCCAGCACCGCCATTCACTGAGATCATCGCTGGTCATCCACAATCAGTACCCCGTTCCTGCCTACTCCCCATATCCCTTGACTCCGCTATCTTTAGGAGCTCTATCTAACTCTCTCTTGAAAGCATCTAGAGAATTGGCCTCCATTGTCTTTGGAGGCAGAAAATTCCACAGATTCACAACTCTCTGGGTGAAAAAGTGTTTCCTCATCTCCATTCGAAATGGCCTACCCCTTATTCTTATACTGTGGCCCCTGGTTCTTGTCTCCCCCAACATTTGGAGCATGCCTCTCGCGTGTCCAATTCTTTAATAATCTTATATGTTTCAATAGGATCCCCTCTCATCCTAAACTCCACTGTATACAAGCCCAGTCACTCCATTCTATCAACATATGATAGTCCTGCCATCCCGGGAATTAACCTCGCGAACCTACGCTGCACCCCCTCAATAGCAAGAATGTCCTTCCTCAAATTTGGAGACCAAAACTGCACACAATACTCCAGGTGCGATTTCACCAGGGCCCTGTACAACTGCAGAAGGACCTCTTTGCTCCTATACTCAACTCTTGTCATGAAGACCATCATGCCATTCGCTTTCTTCACTGCCTACTGCACCTGCATGCTTACTTTCAGTGACTGATGAACAAGGACCCCCAGATCCCGTTGTACTTCCCCTTTAGAAACTGTAGAAACAAGGGTCAGCAGATGCTGTTTTAGTTGCTGTGATGCGGTGTTTAATTGGCTTCCGTAAATTGTCCCGAGAGTGTATGATGCAAAAGTGGGATAATTAGTGTGAACGGGTGATCAATGGTCGGCAAAAACTCGGTGGGCCGAAGGGCCTGTTTCCATGCGGTGACACTAAACTAAAACAATCAAATTAGATATACCACACGTAGATATAATCAGTTTAAACTCAAGTGTAATAGAGCAAAGGGGAAGATACAGAGCAAAGAGATTTAGAAGAGTACAGCGACTGTATTGGATGGTAGTAGATCCCTCTCTGGAAAGAGCACAAAAATAAGTCACCATGCTCCAGCGACATCTTTAAAGAAGTTATCTAAGTTTACAACAGGTTATTAATTAACTGGGAAAGGGTTCAAAGGAGTAATAGAAGGAATTTAACTTGGACAAGTATAAAGCGGTGCCCTTTGGGAAGTTAAACCAGGCCACGACAGAGTGAATAGCCTGGCCCAAGGAAGAACAGAGACACCTGTTCCCGGGGGTGTATAACTGCCTGAAAGTGGCAACACGGGTAGGCAAGGTAATGAATATGGCATATGCCATGCTTGCTTTCGTCAGCCGTAGTGCTGAGTACAAGAGTGGGACTGAGTTACCGTTATACAAATTGTTAGTTAGATCTGCAGTTGGGAAATATTGTGTGCAGTTCCGAAAACTAGAGGTAGGATGTGATTATGCTATAGATAATGCAAGCGTTTCCCAAGGATATTGCCAGGAAGACTTGAATTATAAGGAGAGGGTGGATCGGCTATGAATGCTTTTCCTGGAACTAAGGAAGCTGAGAGTGACCTTATAGAGTTGCATAAAAGTATGAGGGACATAGATAAGGTAGATACACACAGTAATTCTACTGGGGAGTCTAGAGGATAGGTACAGGGAAAGATTTAAAGGTGTAGGAAGGAACTGCAGGTGCTGGTTTAGACTGATAGTCAATTTGTGCCTTCCACCACAGTGAAGAAAGCTGTGGTGGATCTTTGTGTTAAATCTTATTGTGTATTGTGTGTTCTCTTTTTAATGATACCACTGCTGGCAAATTCATTTCACTGCATTTTTATGTGTATGTGACGAATAAAATTGACTATTGACTAAACACAAAATTCTGGAGTAACTCAGCGGGACAGACAGCATCTCTGGGGAATAACCATATAACAATTACAGGCCAACTCGGCCCTTCTAGTCCGTGCCTAACACTTATTCTCCCCTAGTCCCATCTACCTGCACTCAGACCATAACCCTCCATTCCTTTCCCATCCATATACCTATCCAATTTATTTTTAAATGATAAAATCGAACATGCCCCCACCATTTCCACAGGAAGCTCATTCCACACAGCTACCACTCTCTGAGTAAAGAAGTTCCCCCTCATGTTACCCCTAAACTTCTGATGGGTGATTTTTCAAGTCGAGACCCTTTGAGGGGCAGGCCACACACACACACATGGTGGGGCATACAAAGGGTACTACATTTATAAAACTATGATTGTTACAGTCTTTTTTCCAGAGTAGTGGAGTTTACGACGAGCATTGGCAAAGGGAAAGATTTAAAGGGATCTGAGGGCAGATGTAACTTTCCCCACATAGTGGGCGGTGCGTGCACAGGGTGCTACACATAAGTATTTGAGGCAGGTACAATATACATTTGAAGGACATTTGAACAGGTAGATAGATGGGAAAGGTTTAGAGGGATATGGGCCAAATACAGGCAAATGGGATACGCTTAGATGGACATTTTGGCAGGCATGAAAGGGACATTTTCTGTGCTGTATATATGACCGTAGATCTAAAAATCAAATGCAGATGATGCATGCTGCAAGCATTACAATATACACCAAATATGCGTGAAACTCACCCGATTTCCCCACCCCTCTCCCAACAAATCTTCGTCAAAGTTTTTGTTATCTTTCACAAGATCATTCTATCTCCCAACAGCAACTCATTTCTACAATCACAGATCTCCACATAAATCATTATCAATGTACTAGAAAACTAAAAATCTAGACAGGGCAACGCTCATATTATTGAATACGACAAAATATTGAATTTTCCACTCACTGCGATTGCTATTACTAGCAATTTTGGGCTTTGGAGGAAAACAACAGCTTAGTTTTGCACGGGCATGCACAAAAATTATAGCATAGTACTAGGCAGCTCCAACTTCAAAACTTGCAAAACTAAAAATATTGCATTTAAAAAATTCAGCTATTAAAATGACATCGAGCTGACTGTGTTGGTTAAAAAGACTGGAATGTCAGACTTCAGGACTCTCTGCATCAACCAACAGAATGTGTAGGAAGAAACTGCAGATGCTGGTTTAAACCAAAGATAGATACATAAAGCTGGAGTAACTCAGCGTGCCAGACAGCATCTCTGGAGAAAAGGAATAGGTAACAGTTTGGGTCGAGACCCTTGTTAGATCCTTCTTCAAACTCCTCTGAAGAAGTGTCTTGACCCGAAAGACCACCAGAGATGCTGTCTGACATGCTGAGTTACTCCAGCTTTTATACATAGTCCCCCCATTTCAGGGCACCATAAACGTTTGCGACATGGCTTCACAACCATTGTTACAAAGGTTATAAAGATGCGTCCGAGATGGTGCTGGTGCATAGCAACTCGCTGCGTGCTGGTCCCAGAACACGGTCTACTGTCATCCGATACAATGGCCCCACTTTTAAATCTCTTTCCCATCTGAGAAACTATATTCTGTACTCTGGCCACACACTCATTTCACTTCTGTCACTGGGGAGAAGGTGCAGGAGCCTGAAATCGGTAACGTCCAGGTTCAGGAGCATCGTCTTCCCAACAACCTTCAAATAAGCTCCAAACTACACAGACGGGGGGGGGGGGGGGCATTGTGTTTTAATCTTTGCACTATTATTGCTTGGTTTAACACTAAGTGTGTGCGTGTGTGTGTGCACATACATTACCCTCCATAATGTTTAAGACAAAGACCCATCATTTATTTATTTGCCTCTGTACTCCACAATTTGAGATTTGTGGTAGAAAACATCACATGTGGTTAAAGTGTACATTGTCACATTTTAATAAAGGCCATTTATACATTTTGGTCTCACCATGTAGAACTTACAGCAGTGTTTATACATAGCCACCACCCCCCCCCTCCCCCTTTCAGGGCACCATAATGTTTGGGACACAACAACGTCCTGTAAATGAAAATAATCATGTTTAGTATTTTGTTGCATACCCTTTGCATGCAACAACTGCGTGAAGTCTGCGATTCATGGACATCACCAGTTGCTGGGTGTCTTCTCTAGTAATGCCTGCCAGTCCCTTTGTGATTAGTAAGCTCACCAGTGCTCTCTTTCTTCTTAATGATGTTCAAAACAGTTGATTTTGGTAAGCCTAAGGTTTGGTTGATGTCTCTAACAGTTTAATTCTTGTTGCTCAGTCTCATAATGGCTTCTTTGACTTTAATTGGAACAACTTTGGTCCTCATGTTGATACATGATTAAAGGTTCCAACGGTGATGGAAAGACGGAAGGAAAGACTAGGTGCTGAAAGCTCTCTTATACCTGCATTAAGGAGGCAATTAAACACACCTGAGCAATTACAAATGCTTGTGAAGCCATGTTGCAAACATTATGGTGCCCTGAAATGGGGTGGGGGGGACTATGTATAAACACAGCTGTAATTTCTACATAGCGAAACCAAAATGTATAAAAATGGCCTTCAATGAAACCTGACAATGTGCACTTTAACCATATGTGAATTTTTTACTATTGCAAATCTCAAATTGTGGATTAGAGGCAAATAAATAAATGATGGGTCTTTGTCCCAAACATTATGAAGGGCACTGTACATTTATCTCTATGTACACACATTTATCTCTATATATACGTACACACATCTATATGCACACACGCATGACTTTCTATACACACATGTGCACATACACACTAATATGTACAGTGAAAAGACAAAATCCATGCCCCCCAAGTCTATGTAGTGAGGAGCTTACAATTTTGTACTTGAGTTTGGCTTGATTGTATTCATGTACAGCACTATCTGATTTGTTTGGAGCATGTAAACATGTTTTCATTGTACCTCAGTACACGTGACAGCAATAAACTTAAGCCGTAACACCGTCCATGTGCAACATTTGCACGCGAGCCAATAATCACTATTCTCTGGCTAATACAATCTGAAATATTAACTTTCTCGATCTTGCCACAGATGTATGGTCTGACTTAGAAGAACTTAAGTATGAAATCATTGAAATGCACGATTTTGTTTACGTACATACACAACGTCAATATTTCTACATAACTGGAAGGGACCAAATCGACTAAAATAACTTGAGCAAAACACAAAGTTCTGGAGTAACATGACAGGTCAGGCAGTATCAGGCAACAAAAGCTTTTCACTGTATCTCGGTAAACGTGACAATTAACTAAACTGAATCTGTGACGGAACGGAAAGGCAATCTTCCAGGTTAGAATCCTACTTCAGTCTAAAGGGACCCGACCCGAAACGGCACCTAAAGAAACATAGAAATTAGGTGCAGGAGTAGGCCATTCGGCCCTTCGAGCCTGCACCGCCATTCAATATGATCATGGCTGATCATCCAACTCAGTATCTCGTACCTGCCTTCTCTCCATACCCTCTGATCCCCTTAGCCACAAGGGCCACATCTAACTCCCTCTTAAATATAGCCAATGAACTGGCCTCGACTACAGCTCTGCGGCAGAGAGTTCCAGAGATTCACCACTCTCTGTGTGAACAAGGTTCTTCTCATCTCGGTTTTAAAGGATTTCTCCCTTATCCTTAAGCTGTGACCCCTTGTGCTGGACTTCCCCAACATCGGGAGCAATCTTCCTGCCTGTCCAACCCCTTAAGAATTTTGTACGTTTCTATAAGATCCCCTCTCAATCTCCTAAATTCTAGAGAGTATAAACCAAGTCTATCCAGTCTTTCTTCACAAGACAGTCCTGACATCCCAGGAATCAGTCTGGTGAACCTTCTCTGCACTCCCTCTATGGCAATAATGTCCTTCCTCAGATTTGGAGACCAAAACTGTACGCAATACTCCAGGTGTGGTCCCACCAAGACCCTGTACAACTGCAGTAGAACCTCCCAGCTCCTATACTCAAATCCTTTCGCTATGAAAAAGCTAACATACCATTCGCTTTCTTCACTGCCTGCTGCACCTGCATGCCTACTTTCAATGACTGGTGTACCATGACACTCAGGTCTCGTTGCATTTCCCCTTTTCCTAGTCGGCCACCATTTAGATAATAGTCTGCTTTCCTGTTTTTGCTGAATCTATGCTGAATTACTCCAGCACTGAGTGTTCTGCTGGAGATTCCAACAACTGTACATCCTCGTGTATCATTAGGCTATGGAGACACTTGCAAGGAACTGCAGACATTGGAAATTGACAAAATGTCACTGAACTGAAATATTTTCTCCCCAAATGGTTGGAATCTTGAGCAAAACACACAAAATGCTGAAGTGACTCAGGTGACATCTGACCTGCTGAACTACATCACTTTGTGTTTTACTCATTATATTATAATCGGTTCATAAATCGATTACACAGAGAAAAGAGATTCACTTTAAACAAAAGTTTGATGAAATGACAGATCTGAAGCATTTTCTCCACAGATTTTGTCTGTCCTGCTGAGTTTCCAACATTTTGTTCTAATTTCAGAATCATATCTGAAATATTTTATTTTTTTTTAGAAAGTTAACCGTCTGGTGGGAAACATGCAACTGACGAAAGGCGGTCATGACCTCGGATAAAGCAATCAAGGGGGTGGAGAAGAACACGAGGGAGGTTAAAATGAGATAAATAGAAAGGAACACAAAAATAAAATTGCAGGTATCCTTCTAAAACTTTCCTGTTTCTAAAAATGTTGGAAAACCTTCAGCTGGTCAGGCGGATGGGGAAATAATAACAGCGACGTTAATGGGATAAGTAAGAGGTGGCCAGGGATTGAGGGCAGAGCCATGATCACATTGAGTGGCGGTGTTGGCTCGAAGGGCTGAATGGCCTACTTTTGTACCTATGTGTCTATGTGCCGACGGGGGGGGGAGAGAAGCGGGGAGCCCGAGGCGAGCGGGATGAGGGAGCGGGAAGGCGGGTTTGGGAACGGTGGGAAGAGGAGAGCGGGAAGCCCGGGAGCCGGATCCCGGGCGGGGGGGGGGTGAAGAGATCGGGAGCCGGTGTCGAGGCAGAGGACAGCGGGGAGAGCCCGAGTCCGGGCCGCCGCTTGCCCCAGGCCGGGCCTCGATGGGAGCCCGGGCCGGGGGAGAGGGCAGCCTGAAGCGGGCCGGGCTGGGCTGGGCCGGGTGGGAGGGCAGCTTGAAGCGGGCCGGGCCGGGGGAGAGGGAGAGGGCAGCCCGGGCCGGGGGAGAGGGCAGCCTGAAGCGGGCCGGGCCGGGCCGGGGGAGAGGGCAGCTTGAAGCGGGCCGGGCCGGGCCGGGCCGGGGGAGAGGGAAAGGGCAGCCTGGGCCGGGCCGCCGCGCTCCCCACACGAGGGTCGGTGGATCAGCCTTCCCGCCGCCGCCATCTCCCTCCTCCCTTCAGCTTCACACCGCCCGCGTCTCCCCCCTTACTCTTCCTGCGCCGCGGTGGCCACCAGGCGCTCGTTGCGGCTCCAGTCGGCCTCGGTCGCCGCCGCCTCCTGCTCCTGGCTCTCAACGTCCGCCATTTCGCCGGGGCTGCGCTCTGACCCTCGCTCCGGTCCTCCACGATCCCGGCCTGCAGCGCGGCGCCTCAACCCGGCCCGGCCGAGCTGCCAGCCAGCGGGAGCACTGCGCATGCTCCGTATGGCGGGCGGGCGGGCGGAGCAACAGGCGTACTACGCATGCTCCGCACGGCCGGCACGATGAGAGCCGGCGCACTGCGCATGCTCCTCACGGCGGGCGGTTGGGGGACGCAACCGGCGCACTGCGCATGCTACTCACGGCGGGCGGTTGGGGAAGCAACAGGCGTACTACGCATGCTCCGCACGGCCGGCACGATGAGAGCCGGCGCACTGCGCATGCTACTCACGGCGGGCGGTTGGGGAAGCAACCGGCGTACTGCGCATGCTTCACACGGCTGGCACGATGAGAGCCGCCCCACTGCGCATGCTCCGCAACAACCACGCTGAAGAGCCGTCGCACTGCGCATGCTCCAATTGAGCTGCAGGGAACCGACGAACCCGCGGGGGGGGGGGCGTGGGGTGGGCATCGCACTGCGCATGCTCCAGTCGTGCTTAAGGAACGTTTCACTGCGCGTGCTCCTATTGGGCTGCAGGCGACGACGCACTGCGCATGCTCCACGTGTGCAATCGCTATAAGATCTTTGGTCCAAAGGCCAGGTGTTGTGCTTTATTGAGGATGCAGTTTAATGTAGAGATACCACAAATGTACACGCCTTCCCCTACTCACAATTCCTCCATCTTCGCTGCAACTGAGGATGGAGGAATTGGTATGTTAGCTTTCATTGCAAAAGGATTTGAGTATAGGAGCAGAGAGGTTCTACTGCAGTTGTACAGGGTCTTGGTGAGACCACACCTGGAGTATTGCGTCCAGTTTTGGTCTCCAAATCTGAGGAAGGACATTATTGCCATAGAGGGAGTGCAGAGACGGTTCTCCAGACTGATTCCTGGGATGTCAGGACTGTCTTATGAAGAAAGACTGGATAGACTTGGTTTATACTCTCTAGAATTTAGAAGATTGAGAGGGGATCTTATAGAAACTTACAAAATTCTTAAGGGGTTTGACAGGCTAGATGCAGGAAGATTGTTCACGATGTTAGGGAAGTCCAGGACAAGGGGTCACAGCTTAAGGATAAGGGGGAAATCCTTTAAAACCGAGATGAGAAGAACTTTTTTCACACAGAGAGTGGTGAATCTCTGGAACTCTCTGCCACACAGGGTAGTTGAGGCCAGTTCATTGGCTATATTTAAGAGGGAGTTAGATGTGGCCCTTGTGGCTAAGGGGATCAGGGGGTATGGAGAGAAGGCAGGTACGGGATACTGAGTTGGATGATCAGCCATGATCGTATTGAATGGCGGTGCAGGCTCGAAGGGCCGAATGGCCTACTCCTGCACCTAATTTCTATGTTTCTATGTTTCTAACTGCTCCGAACACAGCAAAAAATTGCAGAGAGTTGTGGATGCAGCCCAGACAATCAAAGGTTCAAGAAGGAACTGGAGATGATGCAAAATCGAAGGTAGACAAAAGTGCTGGAGAAACTCAGTCGGTGAGGCAGCATCGATGGAGCGTAGGAAATAGGCAACGTTTCGGGCCGAAACCCTTCTTCAGACCTTCTTAAGAAGGGTTTCGGCCTGAAACGTTGCCTATTTCCTTCACTCCATAGATGCTGCTGCACCCGCTGAGTTTCTCCAGCACTTTTGTCTCCCAAAGGTTTAAACGATCTGTTTATTGTCACGTGTACCAATTAAGGTACAGTGAAACTCGAATTACCATACACCCATACGGAAAAAAAGCAACTAGACACACAACTAAATTAAAGTTACCATAAACATTCACTACAGCAGATTCCCCACATTCCTCCTGTGATGGAAGGGAATAAAGTCTTATCTTCTTCCCTCTTTATTCTCCTGTCGTCAGGGCAGTCGAACCATCCGCAGTCGGGGCGATCTAAGCTCCTGCGGCTTGGAGCTCCCGAAGTCAGTCCCTAACAAGCTACAAACCAACATAGAAAACATAGAAAAATAGGTGCAGGAGTAGGCCATTCGGCCCTTCAGGCCAGCACCACCATTCAATATGATCATGGCTGATCATCTAAAATCAGTACCCCATTCCTGCTTTCTTTCAATCAATCAATCATTTAGAAATACATCGATATATGATTATATGATTGATTGATTATTGATATATGCAATACTAAACAAAATTCTGTTGCATTTGGCTCCCCGTGCAACACAAAAATAAACAGAAGGATAAAATGGATAAAAAGATAAAATAGATAATGGTGGCGGCCCATTACACGGCATTCAAGAGTCTGATGGCTCGTGGGAAGAAGCTGTTGCAAAACCTTGAGGTTCTGCTCCATATGCTACGATATCTTTTGCCTGAGGGCAGCAGAGTGAAGATTCAGATTCAGATTCAGATTCAATTTTAATTGTCATTGTCAGTGTACAGTACAGAGACAACGAAATGCATTTAGCATCTCCCTTGAAGAGCGACATAGCAAACGATTTGAATAAAAAATAAATAATAAGTGTCCGGGGGGGGGTGGTGATTGGCAGTCACCGAGGTACGTTGTTTAGTAGAGTGACAGCCGCCGGAAAGAAGCTGTTCCTCGACCTGCTGGTTCGGCAACGGAGAGACCTGTAGCGCCTCCCGGATGGTAGGAGGGTAAACAGTCCATGGTTGGGGTGAGAGCAGTCCTTGGCGATGCTGAGCGCCCTCCGCAGACAGCGCTTGCTTTGGACAGACTCAATGGAGGGGAGCGTGGAACCGGTGATGCGTTGGGCAATTTTCACCACCCTCTGCAGTGCCTTCCGGTCGGAGACAGAGCAGTTGCCATACCATACTGTGATGCAGTTGGTAAGGATGCTCTCGATGGTGCAGCGGTAGAAGTTCACCAGGATCTGAGGAGACAGATGGACCTTCTTCAGTCTCCTCAGGAAGAAGAGACGCTGATGAGCCTTCTTGATCAGAGTAGAGGTATTGTGGGTCCAAGAGAGGTCATCGGAGATGTTGACTCCCAGGAACCTGAAGCTAGAAACACGTTCCACCTCCGTCCCGTTAATGTGGATGGGGGTGTGCGTGCCACCTCTGGACTTCCTGAAGTCTACAATGAGCTCCTTGGTCTTCTTGGAGTTAAGGGCCAGGTTGTTGTCAGCGCACCATGCTGCTAAGTGCTGGACCTCCTCCCTGTAGGCCAGCTCATCGTTGTTGCTGATGAGGCCAATCACCGTTGTATCATCTGCATACTTGATGATGGTGTTAGTACCATGTACAGGTGTGCAGTCATAGGTGAAGAGGGAGTAGAGGAGGGGGCTCAGCACACAGCCCTGAGGAACGCCGGTGTTCAGGGTGAGGGTTGAGGAGGTGTGCTTGTCTAACCTCACAGACTGGGGTCTGTTGGTTAGAAAGTCCAGTATCCAGTTGCAGAGGGAGGGGTCGATGCCCAGGTTACCGAGTTTGGTGATCAGTTTTGATGGAATAATGGTGTTGAATGCTGAGCTGTAATCGATGAACAGCATTCTTACATAAGTGTCTCTGTTGTCAAGGTGGGAGAGGGCGGAGTGAAGTGCCGTTGAGATGGCATCCTCCGTACTCCTGTTCTTGCGGTAGGCAAACTGATAGGGATCCAGTGTGGGGGGTAGGCAGCTTTTGAGGTGTGCCAGGACCAGCCTCTCGAAGCACTTGGTGATGATGGGGGTAAGTGCAACTGGGCGGAAGTCGTTGAGGCTTGCCGCAGTGGAGTGTTTTGGCACTGGCACGATGGAGGTGGCTTTAAGGCAAGTGGGGACAACTGCTTGGGCAAGTGACAGGTTGAAGATGTCAGTCCAGACGTCTGTCAGCTGCGCAGCACAGGCACTGAGCACGCGCCCGGGGATGCCGTCAGGGCCAGCAGCCTTACGTGCATTAGTCCTACTCAGTGCCACGTACACGTCGTAGGGGGTGAGTGTGAGGGGTTGGTGATCAGCAGGTAGCACAGCCTTGATGGCTGTCTCTAGATTGTCCCTGTCGAAGCGGCCATAGAAGTGGTTAAGCTCCTCAAGGAAGGAGGCGTCGCTGGATGTGGGGGTGATGTTGGAGGGTCTGTAGTCCGTGATGGCCTGGATGCCTTGCCACATGCGTCGGGGGTCGGAGTTGTTGTTGAAGTGCTCCTCAATCCTGAGCTTATGGCAGTGCTTGGCCTTCCTGATGCCCCTCTTCAGGTTAGCCCTGGATGAACTGTAGGCTCGAGCATCGCCTGACCTGAAAGCGGTGTCCCGTGCTTTCAGCAGTAGCCTGACCTCGCTGTTCATCCATGGCTTCTGATTCGGGTATATCAAGAGAGTCAAGAGTCAATTTAATTGTCATTTGGACCCCTAGAGGTCCAAACGAAATGCCGTTTCTGCAGCCATACATTACACACAAATAGACCCCAGACACAACATAATTACATTTTACATAAACATCCATCACATAGCTGTGATGGAAGGCCAAAAAAAACTTATCTCTCCACTGCACTCTCCCCCCCCCCCCCCCCCCGATGTCAGAGTCAAAGTCAAAGCCCCCGGCTGGCGATGGCGATTGTCCCGCGGCCATTGAAGCCACGCCGGGTGGTGCGAGGTCGCACACCGGGTCTTGGTGTTGGAGCCCCCGGTGTGCGCTCGCAAAGTCCCGCGGCCATTCCAGCCGCGCGGGGCGGTGTAGTGAGGCCCCGCTCCAGGAGCTCTGTTGAAGAGCAACACGGGCGGGAGAATTCACCGTTGCAGGAGCCCCGAAAAGCGGTCTCCCTCCAGGAACCCACGGGCTCCCGGCACCGTCGGCCGCCGACCCGCAGCAGCAGCCTCCGACTGAGCAGCGGCATCGGCAGCAGCAGCAGCAGCAGAAGCAGCGCTCCTCCACCGCTCCAACCGCTCCGGACTCGGCCAGCCCCGCGACGGCGACGGTGAGTAGCACCAGAGTCCCCGGCTTCTTCCTGTTGGAGGCCGCTCCTCGTTGCGGCCCCAACGACAACGGAAACCCGACGAGAAAAGGTCGGGTCTCCAGTGCAGGGAGAGATTTAAAAAGTTCCCCCCCCCCCCCCCCCACCACCCACCCCCACCCCCCCACACACACACCCCAACAAAAATAACCAAAACTACATTAAAACACAGACATAAAATAATAAAAACGCGGACAGACTGCAGAGGCCGCTGCTGGCCAGAGCCGCGCCGCCTACCCGCCTACCGGATGGTCACCTGTTTGAGGGAGGTGACACTATTGATGGTGGAGTTTATAAAGTCCAGAACAGAGGATGTATAGGAATCAATGTCCGTGTGAGAGTCAAGGGTGGCCTGGGCTGCAAACGCCTTCCAGTCAGTGTTTCCAAAACACTGCTGAAGTGTGAAGTCCGCTTCCTCTGACCAGACTTTAACTGTCCTTACAGTTGGTTTAACCCGTCTGATGAGTGGGGAGTACTTAGGGTCCATAATGGAGATGTGTGGGGTCCTTTATAATACTGCTGGCCTTGGACAAGCAACGTTTACTCGCAATGTTCCCGATTGAGGGGAGAGAAGTCCCAATTATTTTTTTCAGCCGTCCTCACCACTCTCTGCACGGACTTCCAGTCGGAGGATTTACAGTCCCCAAACCAGACAGAGATGCAGCTGGTCAAAATGCTCTCTATGGTTCTCCTGTAGAAAGTGGCGCGACGGGATGGGGGAGGTGAGCTCTTCTCATCCGGCGCAGAAAGTGCAACCGCTGCTGCGCTCTCTTAACCATTGATGTGATGTTATTTGACCAGTGATCTGCACCCCTAGGAACTTAGTGCTACTGACCAACTCCACATCGCTGTCATTAATGTGTAGTGGTGTGTGACTGTGCCGGTTTTTCCTGAAGTCGACGATGACCTTTGTTTTTTCAACATTCAGGATCAGATTGTTCGTGTTGCACCAGTCCACCAGTTGTTTCACCTCCTCCCTGTAAGCCAGTTCATAGTCGTCCCGGATAAGACCCACCACTGCTGTGTCATCTGCGTACTTCATGATGTGGTTTGTACTAAACCTGGAACAACAGTCGTGGGTGATCAGGGTAAACAGTAGTAGACTCAGGATGCAGCCCTGAGGGGAACCGGTGCTCAGAGAGATGATGTTGGAGGTGTTGTTTCAGGCCAGCACCACCATTCAATATGATCATGGCTGATCATCTAAAATCAGTACCCCATTCCTGCTTTCTCCCCATATCCCTTGATTCCTTTAGCCATAAGAGCTAAATCTAACTCTCTCTTGAAAACATCCAGTGAATTGGCCTCCACTACCTTCTGTGGCAGAGAATTCACAACTCTCTGGGTGAAGAAGTTTTTCCTCATCTCAGTCCTAAATGGTCTACCCATTATTCTTAAACTGTGACCCCTGGTTCTGGACTTCCCCAGCATCGGGAAATTTTTTCCTACATCTACCCTGTCCAATCCTTTAAGAATTGTATATGTTTCTAAAAGATCCACTCTCATGCTTCTAAACTCCAGTGAGTACAAACCCAGTCGACCCATTCTTTCATCATACGTCAGTCCCGCCATCCCGGGAATTAACCTGGTGAACCTACGTTGCACTCCCTCAATAGCAATAACGTTGTTTCTCAAATTTAGGAGAACAAAACTGCACACAATACTCCAGGTGTGGTCTCACCAGGGCCCTGCACAACTGTAGTAGGACCTCCTTGCTCCTAAACTCCTCTCGCAATGAAGGCCAACATGCCATTACCTTTGGTGGACACAAATGCTGGAGAAACTCAGCGGGTGAGGCAGCATCAATGGAGCGAAGGAAATAGGCAACGTTTTGGGTCAAAACCCTTCCTCAGACCTGAAATGTTGCCTATTTCCTTCGCTCCATAGATGCTACCTCACCCGCTGACTTTCTCCAGCATTTTTGTCTACCTTTGATATTCCAGCATCTGCAGTTCCTTCTTTTGATACCATTAGCTTTATTCACTGCCTACTCTATCTGCATGATTACTTTCAGTGGCTGATGTATAGAGCCAGGATGTTCAGACAAAATGCACATAAAAGGCATTTATTGACAAAAAGGGCATAAAAAGGCATTTATTTCCACCATCAAAATATGATTAAAAATGATAATTATAAAGGTATACTACATTAAATGACCAAAGTTCCCTGGTTGCACATAATTACTAGCATTTCTTTCAAATAATCTGGTGTTAAAATATGCCGTCTATCAGACAGAATATGCTTCAGATGTGAAAAACTTCTTTCTACCCCAGCTGAGGTCACTGGTACATACCCAAAACAAGCTACAAACTCTATATTCATGTTGATATCTTGTGCATAACAACAACCTTTGAGAACTTTAGCTATGTTTTGTATTTTTTCAAGTCAGCTAAAATCACTCTCTCACATTTTCCTTGTATGTCTTTACCTACATCGACAGGATCTTTACGAATATCGTCAGTTACTTTATTGGAAACCTGCAAGTTATTCACTGTTTCCCCGCGTTTCTCAAGGGAAGTAATAGCTTGTGGGAAGTTTGCAAAGTTGGAAGTAATAAACACAAGAGGGACTTTTGCTGCATGATTTCACTGACTGCAGCAGATTCTTCTTCTTCAAAACAGTTGACGATTTCTTTTTTATCTTTTCAAAATTTGCAGCATAGTAGATTAAATGACCAGTTAAGAGCCAAGTACCCCACCTAGTCAAAACAGGCCGAGGAGGTAGCGGAATCTCAGGTTCAAATTCCTTGAACAATTGCACACGTGACGGTGCTTTGAGGAAGATTTTCTTGACATTGGAAACTAGGCGATCGACATTTGGAAACAAGCTACGTATGTACTCGGCAATTCTATGGAGTCCGTGAGCTAAGAATGTCAAATGCAACATTTTGGGAATGAAACTTTAAGAGCACAAACAGCTTTTTTCATGTGCGGAGCTGCATCAGTCACAATCAGAAGAACATTCTTGTGTTTTATACCTTCTGGACAATGTACAGTAAGTGAAGATGTAAACAACTGAGCAATAGTTGAGCTGTTTGACTTCTCCAATACTCCCAATGTCAACAAATAGTTATTTGATGGTTGACCTGTCTCCAGTGTATCGATGACCACATTGGCAACATATCTCCCCACAGCATTGGTTGTCTCGTCTATTGAGATCCATATTTTGTTGCGTGCAACTTCATCTCTAATTTTCTGCACAACAATGTTGAAGTTGCTGTCAACATAATTTTTCCGTAATGATGACTCGCTCGGTATATGTTCCTCTGTGTATTTCTCTAATAAACTTCTGAGAGATTTGTTTTCCGATTTCCACAGTGGAATTCCAGCATCAATGAATGCTTTGCACAGATCACTCGAAAACTCAAATTTGCGACTGGAGCCAGCAGTAAATGTTGTGAGGAGACAAGCTTGCGTATTTCCTTCCTTCAGTTTCTCTGCCGCCGACTTATGTTTAAGTGTCTGTACATGCTGGGAGACAAAATATTTCTTCTCCTGATTCACTGCTTTCTTACATGCTTTGTAAATCAGCACACAGTTGGCTGTAGAGAATATATCACTCCCTTACACTCTGACCAAATCGTTCAGTTTTTTACAAGGCGTTGACTCGACTTTAGGCATTTTGATGTTTGCAGGGGTAGATCCCACAGGAGCGGGGATGCAGATCTCTGCAGGCAGGCCAAGAACAAGCTGAGAAGAGGAATCAGAGCTGCCACAGAAAGGTACTCTGAGAAGTTGAGGAGCAAGTTCTCAGCAATGCCCTTCAGTGTGGAAGGGCCTGCAAGTAATCATGCTACAAGAGGAACCCCCCCCCCCCTCTTCCTTGGACAATCATCAGCTGACCAACGACCTGAATGAGTCTGAAGAAGGGTTTCGACCCGTAACGTCGCCTATTTCCTTCGTTCCATAGATGCTGCTGCACCCGCTGAGTTTCTCCAGCAATTTTGTGTACCCTGAGTTCTACTGCAGTTTCGATAAACAGAAACTTAACCCAGGTACCCCCACACCCCATCCCCAACCAACACTTCACACCTACTCACAGCTTGACCAGTTTGAAAAGACTAGATCCTTCCCCACCTACACCTCCCCAATCACCACTTCACACCTACTTCAGATTCAGATTCAGATTCAATTTTAATTGTCATTGTCAGTGTACAGTACAGAGACAACGAAATGCATTTAAGGGGATCGTTGCTATTTTTCCCATTCTAGGGAGACACAGGGCGTCGCGGTGTGCCCGCGCCGCCGCCATTTTGTTTCATGGCGGCGGCGCGGCCACGTACACGCGGGTACTTAAAGCATGACTCTGGTCTGCAAAGACTGGACCCTTTCCCAGGCACCCCTCTCCAATAATCACTTAGCACCCACTCACAGCCGAGTTTCGCCCAGGTAGTGTAAATTTTCTCGTAAGTTACGTTAAAATGGCAAAAAAAGGCTGATTTAGGCACTCAATCGTGAAAAAGGCATTATCTTCCTGAAATCATAAAAAAAGGCATGAAAAGACACATGGCATTCATGGCAAAATCCTGACTCTACTGATAGAAACATAAAAATTAGGTGCAGGAGTAGGTCATTCGGCCCTTCGAGCCAGCACCGCCATTCAATATGATCATGGCTGATCATCCAACTCAGTATCCCGTACCTGCCTTCTACCCATACCCCCTGATCCCCTTAGACACAAGGGCCACATCTAACTCCCTCTTAAATATAGCCAATGAACTGGCCTCAACTACCCTCTGTGGCAGAGAGTTCCAGAGATTCACCACTCTCTGCGTGAAAAAAGTTCTTCTCATCTCGGTTTTAAAGGATTTCCCCCTTATCCTTAAGCTGTGACCCCTTGTCCTGGACTTCCCTAACATCGGGAACAATCTTCCTGCATCTAGCCTGTCCAACCCCTTAAGAATTTTGTACGTTTCTATAAGATCCCCTCCCAATCTCCTAAATTCTAGAGAGTATAAACCAAGTCTATCCAGTCTTTCTTCATAAGACAGTCCTGACATCCCAGGAATCAGTCTGGTGAACCGTCTCTGCACTCCCTCTATGGCAATAATGTCCTTCCTCAGATTTGGAGACCAAAACTGTACGCAATACTCCAGGTGTGGTCTCCACCAAGACCCTGTACAACTGCAGTAGAACCTCCCTGCTCCTATACTCAAATCCTTTTGCAATGAAAGCTAACATACCATTCGCTTTCTTTACTGCCTGCTGCACCTGCATGCCTACCTTCAATGACTGGTGTACCATGACACCCAGGTCTTGCTGCATCTCCCCCTATCCCAATCGGCCATCATTTAGATAATAGTCTGCTTTCCCGTTTTTGCCACCAAAATGGATAACCTCACATTTATCCACATTATACTGCATCTGCCAAACATTTGCCCACTCACCCAGCCTATCCAAGTCACCTTGCAGTCTCCTAGCATCCTCCTCACAGCTAACACTGCCCCCCAGCTTAGTGTCATTCGCAAACTTGGAGATATTGCCTTCAATTCCCTCATCCAGATCATTAATGTATATTGTAAATAGCTGGGGCCCAGCACTGAGCCTTGCGGTACCCCACTAGTCACTGCCTGCCATTGTGAAAAGGACCCGTTTACTCCTACTCTTTGCTTCCTGTTTGCCAGCCAGTTCTCTATCCACATCAATACTGAACCCCCAATGCCATGTGCTTTAAGTTTGTATACTAATCTCTTATGTGGGACCTTGTCGAAAGCCTTCTGGAAGTCCAGATACACCACATCCACTGGTTCTCCCCTATCCACGCTACTAGTTACATCCTCGAAAAATTCTATAAGATTCGTCAGACATGATTTACCTTTTGTAAATCCATGCTGACTTTGTCCAATGATTTCACCACTTTCCAAATGTGCTGCTATCCCATCTTTAATAACTGACTCTAGCAGTTTCCCCACTACCGATGTTAGACTAACTGGTCTGTAATTCCCCATTTTCTCTCTCCCTCCCTTCTTAAAAAGTGGGGTTACGTTTGCTACCCGCCAATCTTCAGGAACTACTCCAGAATCTAAAGAGTTTTGAAAGATTATTACTAATGCATCCACTAACTCTGGAGCTACTTCCTTAAGTACTCTGGGATGCAGCCTATCTGGCCCTGGGGATTTATCGGCCTTTAATCCATTCAATTTACCCAACACCACTTCCCGGCTAACCTGGATTTCACTCAATTCCTCCAACTCCTTTGACCCGCGGTCCCCTGCTATTTCCGGCAAATTATTTATGTCTTCCTTAGTGAAGACGGAACCAAAGTAGTTATTCAATTGGTCCGCCATATCCTTGTTCCCCATGATCAACTCACCTGTTTCTGACTGCAAGGGACCTACATTTGTTTTAACTAATCTCTTTCTTTTCACATATCTATAAAAACTTTTGCAGTCAGTTTTTATGTTCCCTGCCAGTTTTATTTCATAATCTATTTTCCCTTTCCTAATTAAGCCGTTTGTCCTCCTCTGCTGGTCTTTGAATTTCTCCCAGTCCTCCGGTATGCTGCTTTTTCTGGCTAATTTGTACGCATCATCCTTCACTTTGATACTATCCCTGATTTCCCTTGTTATCCACGGATGTACTACCTTCCCTGTTTTATTCTTTTGCCAAACTGGTATGAACAATTTTTGTAGTTCATCCATGCAGTCTTTAAATGTCTTCCATTGCATATCCACCGTCAACCCTTTTAGAATTAATAGTAAGATTAAACGAGTACTTACCAGTATGAAGTTTGATCTGTATTTTATGAGGAGTTACGGTGAGGTATTACGTGAAGATCCCAGCCCAGTGCGCATGTGCGGCATACTTCGAAGCAGCGGTGTGAAATCACAGGATAGACACAATATTTGAAGTAAGATAGTAAAGATCATGAGACATCAGTTTATTAGTTTGATCTATATATTGAGGGTGGGAGCGGAGGGCACGTAATACCTCACCGTAACTCCTCATAAAATACAGATCAAACTTCATACTGGTAAGTACTCGTTTAATCTTACTATTTTACTTCGGAGTCACGTGAGTGATTCCGTGAAGACTTCAAAGGTCTGTGATTTCAAACCGTGTAACAGTTTTTATTTCACTCACTGCCGAAGTTTTTGAGGGAGGAAGTGTTATCGTAATCAACCAGTGGATCTGCTTTCACAAGAAACAGAAAGGTATTTGTTAACAATAACAGCATAAAGAGCTCCCCTGAGCTTAAATTAATATTGCAGTTTGTAATATTCTTTCTGCAATTAAATCAGGTTTATCAACGGTTTATAATAAAAAATGTTCTGAACGTCGTTCCCTTGACCATTCTGCCGTATTGAGAATGTGGTCAACCGGGATGTCCATTCGTTCAGCCGCTGATATCAATGCTGCCCTAGTGGAATGGGATTAATATGTATTATTATCTATTCCGGCAGCTTTCAGTACCTGTTTGAGCCACCTTGGAGTGGTTTGGCTCGCACCCCGTCTTGGGGTTTCTGTGGTTGACCCATAGGCTTTCCTCTCCCTCTAAGATTGTGGGTTGTGTCTATATATTGTAGTAGATGGGTCACCACACTCAACCTGGACTCTGGTGGGTAGGCCCGGAATCCCACCAGTGAATTGGGCGTTCCTGGTCCATATAACCATATAACGATTACAGCACGGAAAACACAGGCCATCTCGACCCTACTAGTCCGTGCCGAACTCATAATCTCGCCTAGTCCCATATACCTGCGAGTTAGGTTTTTACCAGACCTAGAATATGAACGTGATGCATCTGGGGTAATCACCATTTTATCCAGTCTAGTTTTATGGAGTGACTGGACTCTGTGAGCGTATACGAGAGCCATAAGCATGAGCGTTTTTAATATAGATTGAGCAAGCTGAGGGATCTGGCTGGTGCCATTCTCTGAGATATGTCAATATCACACCGATATCCCATACATAGGTATACCTCCATGCTCTGCTGTCCTGCTGTTTTAGATAAGCAGACAAGGTGCTCCATGCTGTATTTACGGCACTGTAACTCACCTTTTAGTCATGGTGTAGATGTTCCAGGAACTCCAATACGTCAGTGGTTGAATAGTTTGGTATGTTGTCCCTGCGTTGTGGCAGTATTTTACCCATGTTAGCTCTTGGTGACTGTTCGCAGGGATGCCGACATGGTGGTAATGGTTCCTTTGGATAATCCCAGTCCCTGGTAAGGTCTATTCTAACCCTGCACCCAGGAGTTTGATGTTTTTCTGGCATGGGTGGCTTGTGCCTGATACTGGGTTGAGTCAGCAACCATGGTCCACTAGGGAAATCCATAGGTGACTCGCCCACCGTGTCGTGATGAACTGGGAACCATGGCTGTGTAGGCCGGTCGGGCACGTTCAATGTCTCGGAGACAGATCCCATCTGTATTGCGAAGTGCCCGTCTGATGAGGCAGAAGGGAGGAAGGCAAAGCAGAAATTCCCCCTTCCAGCGTGTAGGCATCTATCGCTGCTGCCTCTAATCTGGTTCCTAAGTCACATACATAGGTTACTGGTGATTCCGTCTTGTGCAACCAAATTGATATCTGGCTTTCAAACTGCTTAATACCTTTAGCAGATATCTTGGGTTTGACATCTATTCAATGTTATCATAAATTTTACCCCGTGACATGGTGTCTCCCACTTTGTTCTAGCTTCCTAAGACATAGGCAGCTGATAGTTAAAATGTCTTTTGACACACCATTGCCAGATTTGTTTGACCAATTTGTTGCACAATAATGATTATTATGCTCCCCATATGGTTGATATAAGCCACCACCATAGTATTATCAATCCGTAACCACATATGTACGTGCTGCATTTGAAATGCATATGCTTTTTAGCCCAATAGGCGATCACCAATCCCAAGTAGTTGATGCCCGGTATGTGTAGTAACGATGTTTGTGAATTGGTCCATCTGTTACCTGTGCTGGATATGGAGTTTAGTTGCTCCCCAGCCTAAAGTACTGGCATCGGTTTTTAATAACCAAGTTGGGATTGGTGATGATAGTAGGGCTGAAAACTATGCCAAATATATGTCTGCCCACCACCGTAATTGTGATATAGCTTCAGTGGGTACATTGGTGATTTGATTATAGTGACCCAAGTACCTTGGCAAAGTAACAGTCATATGGACGGAATTATTATTGAAACCCAGATAATCCATGGTAGTTAACGCTTCAATTCTGGTTTATCTGGGCGTGGGATAAACCTCAGAGCTTTAGGGAGCTGTTTCGTAGCTAGAACTGCTGCCACAGCTAATTCCTTTGTTTCCCCTAATATGAGGATATCATCCACTATATGCCATGATTATGCTTGTTTCTTAATTTTTTCATGGCCATTTTTGTAATATTTATAATAGTTTAGGCCTGAGGTTAGACCATAGGGAATGCTCTATGCTCCCATAGTTGCCCTAACCGGGATATCCATTATCCAGGTAAAATTTTTTAGGTATCTATAATGATCCTAGTGTATAGGTATAAGATAGTTAGCATCTTCCATATCAATGCTCCCCATAGGTATCCTTTGGAGATCAGATGTCTGGCAGTGACAAAACCCGTCTCCATCTTAAAGTGTATATACTCAACAGATTATTTAGTGATATTAGATCAATGATGATGCTACATTCACCATCTTTTGTAGTTTTGGTGAATATATTCGATACAAATTCCAATGGTTCATGTTTAAAGCATGGGGTGCTGTCACAAATAACTCACGTGACTCCGAAGTAAAATTTCCAGTCAATCTTGGCCAATTCACGTCTCATACCCTCAAAGTTACCTTTCTTTAAGTTCAGAACCATTGTTTCTGAATTAACAATGTCACTCTCCATCCTAATGAAGAACTCAACCATATTATGGCCACTCTTGCCCAAGGGGGCACGTACAACAAGATTGCTAACTAACCCTTCCTCATTACTCAATACCCAGGCTAAAATAGCCTGCTCTCTCGTTGGTTCCTCTACATGTTGATTTAGATAACTATCCTGCATACATTCCAAGAAATCCTCTTCCTCAGCACCCCTGCCAATTTGATTCACCCAATCTATATGTAGATTGAAGTCACCCATTATAACTGTTTTGCCTTTGTCACACGCATTTCTAATTTCCTGTTTGATACCATCTCCAACTTCACTACTACTGTTAGGTGGCCTGTACACAACACCCACCAGCGTTTTCTGCCCCTTAGTGTTTCGCAGCTCTACCCATACCGATTCCACATCCTCCAAACTAATGTCCTTCCTTTCCATTGCATTAATCCCCTCTCTAATCAGTAACGTTACCCCACCTCCTTTTCCTTTCTGTCTATCCCTCCTGAATATTGAATATCCCTGGATGTTCAGCTCCCAGCCTTGGTCACCCTGGAGCCATGTCTCCGTAATCGCAACTATATCATAGTCATTAATAGCTATCTGCACATTCAACTCATCCACCTTATTACGAATGCTCCTTGCATTGAGACACAAAGCCTTCAGGCTTGTTTTTACAACACTCTTACCCCTTATACAATTGTTGAAAAGTGGCCCTTTTTGATTTTTGCCCTGGATTTGTCTGCCTGCCACTTTTACTTTTCACCTTGCTACCTATTTCTTCTACCCTCATTTTACACCCCTCGGTCTCTACGCTCACACATTTAAGAAACCCTTTCCCTTTAACTCCATCCTCCACTATCCCATTCAACACCCCACCCCCCTTATTCAGTTTAAAACCACCCGTGTAGCAGTGGCAAACCTGCCTGCCAGAATGCTGGTCCCACACCTGTTAAGATGCAATCCGTCCCTTTTGTACAGTTCCCCCTTACCCCAAAACAGATCCCAGTGATCTAAGAATCTAAATCCCTGCCCCGTGCACCAGTTCCTCAGCCACACGTTCAGGTCCCGTATCTCCCTGTTCCTGCTCTCGCCAGCACGGGGAACTGGAAGCAAACCGGAGATAACAACCCTGGAGGTCCTGCTTTTCAACATTTTTCCGAGCTCTCTAAAGTCACGCTGCAGAATATTCATCCCCTTCTTTCCGACATCGTTTGTGCCGACATGCACTACCACTTCCGGATGTTCATCTTCGCCCTTGAGGATTTTCTGCACTCTGTCCGTGACATCCTGGATCCTGGCGCCGGGAAGGCAGCACACCATCCTCGATCCCGTCTGTTGCCGCAGAACCCCCTGTCCGTACCTCTCACAATGGTGTCTCCCACTACAATGGCCTTGCCTGCCTTAGGCCTTTTTGGTTTTGGCTCAACAGCCCTATTCGCATCGCAAGCCAGTCCGCCGCTCACGCCTTCTGTCCCAACAGCTTCTAAGCGGATGAACCTGTTTACAAGAGGTACACCACCCGGGGACGTTGGAATTCCATGCTTCCCTCCCTTTCTCATTGTCTCCCACCTTCTCTCTTCCAGTACCTTAGGTGTAACAATCGTACTGTAGGACTTGTTGATGTACAAGGACACCCAGGTCTCGCCTTCCTGTTCTCGCCACCAAAGTGGATAACCTCACATTTATCCACATTATACTGCATCTGCTATGCATCTTGGCTATTTCACGGTTCTACCCATACCAATTCTCCGTAATTCCAACTATATCATATCCCTTAACTACTAACAGCACGTTCAATTCATCCACCTTGTTACGAATACTCCTCACATTAAGACACAAATCTTTCAGATTTGTTTTTCTTATCTCCCTTCTACCTTTTGCTTCTGTCCTCCCCTCCTCTGTCTCCACATTGGTTCCCATCCCCCCCCCCCCCCCCCCCCCCTACAGATGCTGGTTGAAACCAAAGATAGACACAAAATACTGGAGTAATTCAGCGGGTCAGACAGCATCTCAGAAGAAAATGAATAGATGACATTTCGGGTCGGGTCTGAAGAAGGGTCTCAGCCCGAATCGTCACCCATTCCTTCTCTCCAGAGATGCTGCCTGTCCCGCTGAGTTACTACATTCGTGTCAATCTTCCACACAAACCAACCAACTTTCCATTGACTCCATCGACACCTCACGCTGCCTCGGCAAGGCCAGCAGCATAATCACAGATGAGTCGCACCCCGGCCACTCCCTCTTCTCCCGTTCCCCATCAGGCAAGAGGTACAGAAGTGTGAAAACGCACACCTCCAGATTCAGGGACAGTTTCTTCCCAGCTGTTATCAGGCAACTGAACCACCACCAACTAGAGAGCGGTCAATAGACAATAGGTGCAGGAGTAGGCCATTCGGCCCTTCGAGCCAGCACCGCCATTCACCATGATCATGGCTGATCATCTCCAATCAGTACCCGATTCCTGCCTTCTCCCCATATCCCCTGACTCTATATATCAAGGGACATATAAAATTTCGTTCAGACCGTAAGGTCTGAATGACAATAAAGGTAATTCAATTCAATGATCTGGATGAGGGAATTGAAGGCAATATCTCCAAGTTTGCGGATGACACTAAGCTGGGGGGCAGTGTTAGGTGTGAGGAGGATGCTAGGAGACTGCAAGGTGACTTGGATAGGCTGGGTGAGTGGGCAAATGTTTGGCAGATGCAGTATAATGTGGATAAATGTGAGGTTATCCATTTTGGTGGCAAAAACGGGAAATCAGACTATTATCTAAATGGTGGCCGATTGGGAAAGGGGGAGATGCAGCGAGACCTGGGTGTCATGGTACACCAGTCATTGAAGGTAGGCATGCAGGTGCAGCAGGCAGTAAAGAAAGCGAATGGTATGTTGGCTTTCATAGCAAGAGGATTTGAGTATAGGAGCAGGGAGGTTCTACTGCAGTTGTACAGGGTCTTGGTGAGACCACACCTGGAGTATTGCGTGCAGTTTTGGTCTCCAAATCTGAGGAAGGACATTATTGCCATAGAGGGAGTGCAGAGAAGGTTCACCAGACTGATTCCTGGGATGTCAGGACTGTATTATGAAGAAAGACTGGATAGACTTGGTTTATACTCTCTAGAATTTAGGAGATTGAGAGGGGATCTTATAGAAACTTACAAAATTCTTAAGGGGTTGGACAGGCTAGATGCAGGAAGATTGTTCCCGATGTTGGGGAAGTCCAGGACAAGGGGTCACAGCTTAAGGATAAGGGGGAAATCCTTTAAAACCGAGATGAGGAGAACTTTTTTCACACAGAGAGTGGTGAATCTCTGGAACTCTCTGCCACAGAGGGTAGTTGAGGCCAGTTCATTGGCTATATTTAAGAGGGAGTTGGATGTGGCCCTTGTGGCCAAGGGGATCAGAGGGTATGGAGAGAAGGCAGGTACGGGATACTGAGTTGGATGATCAGCCATGATCATATTAAATGGCGGTGCAGGCTCGAAGGGCCGAATGGCCTACTCCTGCACCTAATGTTTCTATGTTTCTATGTTTCTATGTTTCTATGACTCCGCTATCTTCAAGAGCCCTATCTAGCTCTCACTTGAAAGCATCCAGAGAACCGGCCTCCACTGCCCTCTGAGGCAGAGAATTCCACAGACTCACCACTCTCTGTGAGAAAAAGTGTTTCCTCGTCTCCGTTCTAAATGGCTTACTCCTTATTCTTAAACTGAGGCCCCTGGTTCTGGACTCACCCAACATCGGGAACCTACCATATTGACCTCCGAACTAGCTCATTGGAGGACCCTTGGACGATCTTTAATCGGACTCTACTGGACATTATCTTACATTAAAATGTATTCCCATTATCCAGTGTCTGTATCATGAGTCATGTACAGTCTTTTCTCTGAATGGAAAGCTCACAAACAAAAGCCTTACGGTATACGTCACAATAATAAAGCAAACAAAATTAAACTAAACTAGAACTAAATACCAGTCATTGGAGATGTCCTCATTCTTTAGGGAACATGGGTTGCTCCATTCTCTCAAAGATGGGACCCTCACACGTGTCTTTTCTGTGTCCTTAGTTTCTCTCTTGCTCCCCGTCCCATAGAAACATAGTGCAGGAGTAGGCCATTCAGCCCTTCTAGCCAGCACCGCCATTCAAAGAGGTCCTTCTGCAGTTGTACAGGGCCCTAGTGAGACCACACCTGGAATATTGTGTACAGTTTTGATCCCCTAATTTGAGGAAGGACATTCTTGCTATTGAGGGAGTGCAGCGTAGGTTCACAAGGTTAATTCCAGGGATAGCGGGACTGTCATATGCTGAGAGAATGGAGCGGCTGGGCTTGTACACTCTGGAGTTTAGATGGATGAGAGGGAATCTCATTGAAACATTCAAGATTGTTAAGGGCTTGGACACGCTAATATGTTCCCGATGTTGGGGGAGTCCAGAACCAGGGGCCACAGTTTAAAAATAAGGAATAAGCCATTTAGAACGGAGACAAGGAAACACTTTTTCTCACAGAGAATGGTGAGTCTGTGGAATTCTCTGCCTCAGAGGGCGGTGGAGGCAGGTTCTCTGGATGCTTTCAAGAGAGAGTTAGATAGGGGTCTTAAAGATAGTGTAGTCAGGGGATATGGGGAGAAGGCAGGAACGGAGTATTGATTGTGGATGATCAGCCATGATCACATTGAATGGCAGTGCTGGCTCGGAGGGCCGAATGGCCTCCTCCTGCACCTATTGTCTATTGTCAATGTGATCATGCCAGATCATCCCAAATCAGTACCCTGTTCCTGTTTTTTTCCCCAGATCCTCATATCCCACCAGACAGAGAAAGGATGGAGTTTCTCTATTCCTCACCTTACAGCAACCAGCCCCCACATCCAACACAGCATCCTCTGACATTTCCCTCACCTCCAACGTGATCCCATCACCATTCCCATCTCCACCCCATTCCTCCTTCCACAGAACCGCTCCTTCTGCAACTCCTTGGTTCACTCATCCCTTCTGACCCAAACAACCCCCTCCCCAGGGAATTTTTCCCAGCACAACCTGTCCCTATACCCCTCCTCCCTCACAACTCCGGACTTTGACCAATGTTCCACCTATCACTTGCCAAACTTTATCTGTCCCCACATGCCTTCCACCTTTCTCCACCTCACCCAGTACATTCAGTCTGAAGCAGGGTCCAGACCCAAAACGCCACCTATCCATTTTCTTCAGAGATGCTGCCTGACCCGCTGAGTTACTCCAGCACTCTGTGAAACGTCACCTATCCATGTTCTCCACAGATGCTGCCTGACCCGCTGAGTTACTCCAGCACTCTGTCGGTTTTAATTGAATGATCAAGCACAGTAGAGGTCCTTCGGCCTGCCATGCCCATGCCGATAATCTATTCTCCAGTGTGTGCACTTATCAAGAAGGTCATGGCAACGTCGCAGTGGGTTTTGCTAAAGTTGAGCCTGGACAATTGCGTAACACAGCACAGTGCTCAGTGGACTGATAGCAGGACACGCATTGAACCAAAGAACAACTGCTATTGAAAGATCATTAACTCAGACAAAGGCGTCTCATGATGCTGATCTTTCACTGCAACACTTTCCAAGGTTGACTGTGTGCTGTAGAGAGCTTTGATGTTGTTCTTCTTCTTGCGTATGGCGTGCACGGCCTAACGTTGGAAGACAACTTGTTCTGTTTGATCATTTTCTCACTTTTTCTCACAGAGAGTGGTGAGTCTGTGGAATTCTCTGCCTCAGAGGGCAGTGGAGGCGGGTTCTCTGGATGCTTTCAAGAGAGAACTGGATAGGGCTTAAAAATTGCGGAGTCAGGGGATATGGGGAGAAGGCAGGAACGGGGTAATGATTGGGGATGATCAGCCATGATCACATCGAATGGCGGTGCTGGCTCGAAGGGCCAAATGGCCTATTCCTGCACCTATTGTCTATTGTCTATTGTCTATCTGTTTGTGCATGCCAGGTTGATTGCATTCGTCGAAACAGGGTGGACCACGTGAAGGTTAACATTTCCCTTCGATGACTTTGAGCTTAGTGGTGGTAAGGCCTTCAACATTGAGCTGCAGTAGCACTTGACAGTTGGTGGCATTTAATGGTGCCGCCTGGCCTGGGGAGGCATGGCTCTTAGCGGTTTGTAGACGCCGTAAAGGCAATAGACAATAGACAATAGACAATAGGTGCAGGAGTTGGCCATTTGGCCCATGAGCCAGCACCGCCATTCAATGTGATCATGGCTGATCATCCCAAATCAGTACCCCGTTCCTGCATTCTCCCCATATCCCCTGACTCTGCTATTTTTAAGAGCCCTATCTACCTAAGCGAATTCTATCTACCTAAGAGCCCTAAGAGAATTCCACAGACTCACCACGCTCTGTGAGAAAAAGTGTTTCCTCGTCTCCGTGCTAAATGGCTTACTCCGTATTCTCAAACTGTGGCCCCTGGTTCTGGACTCCCTCAACATCGGGAACATGTTTCCTGCCTCTAGTGTGTCCAAGCCCTTAACAATCTTGCATGTTTCAAGACATTGGTTTCGCTTTGTGGGCTTATGAGACTGTAAGCTACTCGTGGAGGAGGTCGCGTAGAAGCTGTCTTTGTCTCCCCACCACACAGTCACCAGTTGCCCCAAACACCGGCCACCGAATGGTGAACGAGGTCTGGACGATGGCACGTTGGCCTGGCTCGCCTCAACGGAGCTGCAGGTCTAAAAGACATACGACAGACAAAGACATGAAGGTTGCAATCTCCCATCCTGCCTTGATGTTTAACAACCATCAGGCTATTAAACACTGCCAGCTCCAGCTGTTCATGTTCATAGGTGATAGGAGCAGATTTAGGCCATTCGGCCCATCAAGTCTACTCCGCCATTCATTCATGCTAATTATCTTTCCCTCTCAACCCCATTCTCCTGCGTACTCCCCATAGCCCTTTACACCCGTACTATTCAACGATCTGTCAAACATCCGCCTTAAAAATATCCAATGACTTGGCCTCCACAGCCTAATGTAGCAAAGAATTCCACAGTTTCACCACCCACCAACTAAAGAAATTCCTCCTCATCTCCTTCCTAAAGTAGTGTCCTTTTATTCTG
Source organism: Leucoraja erinaceus (assembly GCF_028641065.1). NCBI lineage: Eukaryota > Metazoa > Chordata > Chondrichthyes > Rajiformes > Rajidae > Leucoraja > Leucoraja erinaceus. Next base: position 27,114,632 of record NC_073378.1, on the reverse strand, counting down.
AGGCTGTGCCCTCTGATCCTAGACTCTCCCACTAGTGGAATCATCCTTTCCCCATCCACTCTATCAAGGCCTTTCACTGTTGGGTAACTTTTCAATGAGGTCCCCCTCTCCTCATCCTTCTAAACTACAGCGAGTACAGGCCCAGTGCCGACAAACGCTCGTCATATGTTAACCCACTCATTCATTGGATTATTCTCGTAAACACAGTTTAAGAGTAAGGGGAAAACCATTTAGAACGGAGACGAGGAAACGTTTTTTCTCACAGAGAGTTGTGCGTCTGTGGAATTCTCTGCCTCAGAGGCCGGTTCTCTGGATACTTTCAAGAGAAGCTAGATAGAGCTCTTAAGGATAGTGTAGTCAGGGGATATGGGGAGAAGGCAGGAACGGGGTACTGATTGGGGATGATCAGCCGTGGACACATTGAATGGCTCGAAGGGCCAAATGGCCTACTCCTGCACGTATTGTCTATTGTCTATAAACCTCCTATGGGCCCTCTCCAGAGCCAGCGCATCCTTCCTCAGATATGGTGCCCAAAGCTGCTCACAATGTCATGTTACAGTTCGCTGTAAAGCATCAACTGCGCCACTGTGTTGCCTCATTTACAAAGTGAGACCCAGCGTGCTGGAGTAACTCATGAGCTGCAGGTGCTGGTTTATTGTCCATAATACAATGTATAATGCATATGTTTAAAACTATAAGAATAACCTGATGTAGACAAAGACTTGCTGTGAAGTTGCAAAGGAGCAAAAAGTAAATGTTTAATTTTGTAAACTAACCAAGTGGAACACCAATATTCTCCAGGGACGCTGCCTGACCCTTTGACTTAGTCCCGCACGTTGTGACTATCTTAGTCAGAGAGTCGTAGAGTAATACAGTGTGGAAGCAGGCCCTTCGGCCCAACTCGCCCACACCAGCCAACAATGTCCCAGCTACTCTAGTCCCACTTGCCTGCACTTGGTCCATATCCCTCCAAACCTGTCCAATCCATGTACCTGTCTCTATGGAGCGAAGGAAATAGGCTACGTTTCGGGTCGAAACCCTTCTTCAGCAGAAGGAGGGTTTCGACCCGAAACGTTGCCTATTTCCTTCGCTCCATAGATGCTGCCTCACCCGTTGAGTTTCTCCAGCATTTTTGTCTACCTTCGATTTTCCAGCATCTGCAGTTCCTTCTTAACCATGTACCTGTCTAACTGTTTTTTAAACGATGGGATAGTCCCAGCCTCAACTTGTTCCATGCACCCACCACCCTCTGTGTGAAAAAGTTACCCCTTGGACTCCTATTAAATTCCCCTACTTTGGGTAAAAGACTGTGTGCACCTAACCGATCTATTCCTCGCATGATTTTATATACCTCTATAAGATCTCCCTTCATCTTCCTACGCTCCATGGAATAGAGACCCAGCCAACTCAACCTCTCCCTGTAGCTCACACTGGGAATTATATCCTTGGCATCAACGCGAAAAATGCAAACTAATTTGAAATCTTCGGTTCAAACAAGCTCCTTCCTGCACTAAAAGTTTCTAAGATAAACACAAAAAGCTAGAGTTACTCAGTGGGATTGGGACAGACAGCATCTCTGGACAGAAGGAATGGGTAATGTTTTGGATCGAGCCCCTTCTTCAGCCTGAGAGTCAGGGGGAGAGGGAGTCACAGAGATAAGGAAAGGTGAGGTGTGGTAATGAGACATCAAAGGGGATTGGGATCAAGGAATATGTAGATAGATCATTGTTAGCTAGGGGAAACTGACATAAAGGATATAGAGATAAAATTTAATCAGGAGGACAGTCACAGTTAAAGATCTTACAGCTATAAGATCTTTGGTCACAGTGGACAGAGAACTAGGCAGGGGAGGGATGAAGAGGGAAGGTTACTTGAAGTTAGAGAAGTCGATAAAGCTTCTAACTTGTATAGGAAGGAACTGCACATGAAATGTGTATGAAGGAACTGCAGATGGTGGTTTAAATCGATGATTGACACAAATTGCTGGAGGAACTCAGCGGAACAGGCAGCATGTCTGGAGAGAAGGGATGGGCGGCATTTCAGGTCGAGACCCTTCTTCAGACTGGTTAGGGATAAGGGAAACAAGAGATATAGACGGTGATGTGGAGAGTTAAAGAACAATGGAATGAAAGATATGCAAACTGCAGATGCTGGTTTAAACCGAAGATAGACACAAAAAGCTGGTCCTTTTCTCCAGAGATGCTGCCTCTTCTGCTGAGATTCTAGCTTTTTGTGTCGATCTGTAGAAACATAGAAAATAGGGTCAGGAGTAGACCATTCGGCCCTTCGAGCCAGCACCTCCATTCAATATGATCATGACTGATCATTCAAAATCAGTAGCCCATTCCTGATTTTTTCCCATATCCCTTGCAGTTCCTTCCTACACAAGTATTGCATTCCATCCCATTCCATCGTAGAGTCTGTCCTCACCTTCTCCATCATGGTCTGCTTTGGCTCAGCCACCAAGCACGACATGCAGAGGCTGCAGCGAATCGTCCGATCAGCTGAGAAGGTTATTGGATGCAACCTTCCCTCCATTGATGAACTGTACACTGCAAGGGCCAGGAAGCGAGCGGGCAAGATCATCTCTGACCCCTCTCACCCTGGCCACAAACTCTTTGAATCACTTCCCTCTAGAAGGCGACTCCGGACTGTCAAAGCTGCCACAGCCAGACATTAAAACAGTTTTTATCCACGAGTAGTTGCTCTACTCAATAACCAAAAATCTGTAGCCTCTTTTTGCTCTGGTATTTTATTTAATTCACATGTTTAATCAATAATCTTTTATTATTAATGTTTTAATGTTGTGTTTTATTCTTAATTGTTTACTGTATGTCGTGTTGCTACTTGTGAGTGGAGCACCAAGGCAAATTCCTTGTATGTAATGTGTCCTCACTTGGCAAATAAACGTATTCATTCATTTATTCCATTCCATTGGATTCCACTCGATGCTTTGAGAGTTGCAGGCAGCATCTGCGACAGAGGCGAGTGGGAGACTACAATTCCCAGAGTGCAGAGCGGGACGTAGGAGCCGCTTCCGGGCAATGGGAAATGGTGACGTTTCCTCTGGCGTGATGACGCAAGCGCAGGCGTCGTGACGCGAACGCAGGCGTGGTGACGCAGCGGGAGCGGGGGCGGGGAAGGGTCGCCCAGGTGGGTCAGGTGTTGTTGTTGTTGTAGTTCCAGGTGTTGGCTCCAATCACTGAGGCTGACAAAGAGCCTCCCTCCCTCCTCCACTCTCCTCCCCTCCTCCCTCCTCCCCCCCCTCTTCCCCCCCTTCCTCATTCCCCCCCCTCCTCACCCCCTTCTCCCCCCCCCTTCTCCCCTTCCTCCCCTCCTCCCCCTCCTCCCCTCCTCCCCTCCTCCCCTCCTCCCCTCCTCCCCTCCTCTCCTCCTCTCCTCCTCCTCCTCCTCCTCTCCTCCCCTCCTCCCCTCCCCTCCTCCTCCTCCTCCCCCTCCCCCCTCCCCCTCCCCCCCCCCTCCACTCTCCCCCCCCTTTTCCCCTCTTCCCTTTCCTTCCTTCCCCCCTTCCCCTCCTCCCCCTCCTCCCCCCCTCCTCCTCCCCCCTTCACCCTCCCCTTCCCTTCCTCCACCCCTCCCCTCTTCCCCTTCCTTCCCCCCCCCTCCTCCCCCTCCCTCCTCCCCTCCTCCTCCTCCTCCTCCTCCTCCTCCCCCCCCCCCCCCCCCCCCCTCCTCCCTCCCTCCTCTTCCCCTCCCCCCCCCCCTCCCCCCTCCCCTCCTTCCCCCCCTCTTCCCCTTCCTTCCCCCTCCCCCCTCCTCCTCCCCCTCTCCCCCTCCCCCTCCCCCCCCCTCTCCCTCCCCCCCCCCCTCTCTCTCCCCCCCCCTCCCCCCCCCCCCCCCTCTCCCCTCCCCTCCTCCCCCTCCCCCTCCCCCCCCCTTTCGCCCCCCCCCTCTCCCCCCCCCCCCCTCCCTCCCCCCTTCTACCCGTCCCCATCCCAGTTATGTAAAGGTGTTTAACCTCGTACCTTGGTTTCTGCGGATCTTTTCACCTCACTTGCTCTGCAAAGATTTTGCCCACCCCCTCAGTTGTTGAGGGATTGTCAACACTCCTGATAGGTCTCCCAAGAGTTCCTGAAAGAGAGAATTAACCTGCCTTGGTTTGCTAATAGCGTACTAGCTATGAAGAGTTGTGTTTAGTTATAAGTTTATTGTCACGTGTACCGGGGTACAGTGAAAAGCTTTTGTTGCGTGCTAACCAGTCAGCGGAAAGACAATACATGATTATAATCGAGCCGTCCACAGTGTACAGATACATGATAAAGGGAGTAACTTTTAGTGCATGATAAAGTCCAGTTATGTCCGGTCAAAGGTAGTCCAAGTGTCTCCAATGAGCCCTGGGTTACTGAGGATGTTCTGTAACCCCTGTCCCAATGATGTGGAGGTTTTTTACCTCCTGTCTCGGTTTCTGTGGAAGTTTTCTCCTCACTTGCGCCAGGGGGGTTTTTACCCACCTCCTCAGTTGTAGAGGGATTGTCAATACTGCCCTCCCCCTCATACAGACGGCTCCCCACCCCCTACCGTGGGGAAACAGGTCTTCCAACAGAGATTTAACCCCCTTGCCTTGCTTACTATAGGTTTTAATAACTTTAACTCTGTTCTGAAGACATTTTGTACCTCTCTGCTTTTGGATATTGAACGTGTTCTATTAGAGAGAAGGCAGGTACGGGATACTGAGTTGGATGATCAGCCATGATCATATTGAATGGCGGTGCAGGCTCGAAGGGCCGAATGGCCTACTCCTGCACCTAATTTCTATGTTTCTAACCTTGTCCCAGATAATGGTGAGATTCTACCATAGACAAAAGTGCTGGAGAAACTCAGCGGTTGCAGCAGCATCTATGGAGCGAAGGAAATACGCAACGTTTCGGGCCGAAACCCATCTTCAGTGAGATTCTACCTCCTGGTTATAAGGTATTAAAAAAAATCTTATCCCATTTATGCAAAGATGTTGCCTCCCGTCTTGGTTACTAAAGAGTTAATAAGCATGTACTAGTTATGAAGAGATTTGTTTAGTTTAAGTTTATCCACAGCTGTACCGAGGTACAGTGAAAAGCTTTTATAGCATGCTAACCAGTCGGCAGAAAGACAATAAGTGATTACAATTGAGCCATCCACAGTGTACATACATAAATGGCATAACGTGAATAAAGTTTAGTGCAAGATAAAGTACTTTAGTTCTTTAAAAATAGGGAGGAAACCGGTCCTTCGGCCCACCGAGTCCATGCCGACCAACGATCCCCGTACACTAACACTATCCTACACACACTCGGGACAATTTATAATTTTTAATGAAGCCAATTAATCTACAAACCTGGACGTCTTTGGAGTGTGGGAGGAAACTAGAGCACCCGTACAAAACCCACGCAGGTCACGGGGACAACGTACAATCTCCGTACAGACAGCACCCGTAGTCAGGATCAAACCCGGGTCTCTGGCCGCTGTGAGGCGGCAACTCTACCGCTGCGCCACCGCGCCACACTACCTTTTGTTTAGTTTAGAGTTTAGAGGCACAGCGTAGAAACGTGCCCACCGAGTCCACAGTGACCAGCGATCCCTGCACACTAACACTATCTCACACTTTTTCTCACAGACCTAGGTGTCATGGTACACCAGTCATTGAAAGTAGGAATGCAGGTGCAGCAGGCAGTGAAGAAAGCAAATGGTATGTTAGCATTCATTGCAAAAGGATTTGAGTATAAGAGCAGGGAGGTTCTACTGCAGTTATACAGGGTCTTGGTGAGACCACAACTGGAGTATTGCGTACAGTTTTGGTCTCCTAATCTGAGGAAAGACATTCTTGCCATAGAGGGAGTACAGAGAAGGTTCACCAGACTGATTCCTGGGATGTCAGGACTTTCATATGAAGAAAGACTGGATAGACTCGGCTTGTAAACGCTAGAATTTAGAAGATTGAGGGGGGATCTTATAGAAACTTACAAAATTCTGAAGAAGGGTTTCGGCCCGAAACGTCGCCTATTTCCTTCGCTCCATAGATGCTGCTGCACCCGCTGAGTTTCTCCAGCAATTTTGTATACCCTCGATCTTCCAGCATCTGCAGTTCCTTCCTGAACAAAGGTCTGAAGGGGTTGGACAGGCTAGATGCAGGAAGATTATTCCCGATGTTGGGGAAGTTCAGAACTAGGGGGTCACAGTTTAAGGATAAGAGGGAAATCTTTTAGGACCGAGATGAGAAAATCATTTTTTACACAGAGAGTGATGAATCTGTGGAATTCTCTGCCACAGAAGGTAGTTGAGGCCAGTTCATTGGCTATATTTAAGAGGGAGTTAGATGTGGCCCTTGTGGCTAAAGGGATCAGGGGGTATGGAGAGAAGACAGGGATGGGATACTGAGTTGGATGATCAGCCATGATCATATCGAATGGCGGTGCAGGCTCGAAGGGCCGAATGGCCTACTCCTGCACCTATTTTCTATGTTTCTATGTCTATGTTTCTATGGTGAGTCTGTGGAATTCTCTGCATCAGAGGGTGGTGGAGGCAGGTTCTCTGGATGCTTTCAAGAGAGAGTTAGATAGGGCTCTTAAAAATAACGGTCAGGGGATATGGGGAGAAGGCAGGAACGGGGTACTGATTGGGGATGATCAGCCATGATCACATTGAATGGCGGTGCTGGCTCGAAGAGCCAAATGGCCTACTCCTGCACCTTTCTTCTATTGTCTATCCTACACACGCTAGGGACAGTTTACAATTATTCCGAAGCCAATTGACCTACAAACCCGCACGTCTTTGAGAAAACTTGACCAAATGTCATTCATTCATTCATTCAACCTTTCTTTTTCATTTTGAATTTGCCGTTTGAAATTGTTTGCAGGTATGATCATCTTAAAGAAGATGAACGACTCAGGGTTTGACTTCCAGAACATTCCGCCGGTGTCGTTGCGCTTGTCGGACGAGACCACCACGGCGAGATTGTGCACAGGCCTCACGGAGGGGATTGAGGACGAGTTTAAGAGCCTGGTGGAAGTGTTCCTGGTGGAGGTTTACTGCTGCAAGATTTGTGCCTTCACCAGCAGCCTGAAGGTGAAGATGAACTCCCACATGGAAGGTCTTCACAGGCGCAAGGCCGGAGATGGGGGTTCCAAGATGGCGGGGGCGAATGGAGGCGGCGAGGAAGGGGATGTGTCGTACGTCCCTGAGCTGGAGATGGAGTCCAAGGCAAACGTTGGGGAGGACAGCATGGGGGACAACTTGGAGAGGATGTCCTTCCTCCTTCCCATGTACGGGATGCTCCACAACATCAGCCCCGTCTCCTGCGAGCTGGCAGCTCGGGGCGATTGCCTGCACGCCCCAGAGCCGTCGTTCGAGGGAGAGACGGCGGAGGAGGCCGGGGACGAGGCCCAGTCCGAGCACCTCATGTCGCTGGGCCTCTGCCGCATCTCTGGCGGCGGCGGCGGCAGCAGGGTCGAGTCGACCGGTCCGGGGAACGCCGGTGGCGACCATCGCAGGAAGCTCGGGAAGAAGAGACGGGGCGAGGCGGGGACCCGGAGCAGAGGCGGCCGCTACCTCTGCCGCTCGTGTGAGCTGGAGCTGGGGTCCAAGACCACCTACAACCTCCACATGGACTGCCACGACGAGGCGGGGTCCTTCAGGTGCGTCCACTGCCCCTGGCTGGCCTCGGAGTGGCTGGCGATGCAGAGGCACCTGGATACCCACGGTGCCCAGAGATGGCCATACCGCTGCCCTACCTGCAGCAAAGTATTCACCAGGCACAGCTCCTGGAAGTCGCACCAGCTCACCCACACGCACCAGGCCGCCCCTTACCACTGCCCAAAGTGCCCGGCCTTCTACCCCTCAGAGCTGCTGAGAGATTCACATGCTGCCTGCCATGCTGAGGGAGCTTTCAAGTGCACACAGTGCGACTTCACAGGTGGGTGAAGAATTCAGCTCTGCCTCTCTGCAGAGTTAGTGCTGCACGGTGGTGCAGCGGTAGAGTTGCTGCCACACAGGTTGGTTACTTCCTACCACATCCAGAGCGCAGTGCTGAACTACTATCTACCTCTTTGGTGACCCTCAGACCACATCCAGTTTAAATTCCATTTGGAATTGAAATATTGGAATATTTGGAACATATGCTGAGAGAATGGAGCAGCTGGGCTTGTACACTCTGGAGTTTAGAAGGATGAGAGGGAATCTCATTGCAACATATAAGAGTGTTAAGGGCTTGGACACGCTAGAGGCAGGAAACATGTTTCCGATGTTGGGGGAGTCCAGAACCAGGGGCCACATTTTAAGAATAAGGAGTAAGCCATTTAGAACGGAGACGAGGAAACACTTTTTCTCACACAGAGTGGTGAGTCTGTGGAATTCTCGGCCTCAGAAGGTGGTGGAGGCAGGTTCTCTGGATGCTTTCAAGAGAGAGCTAGATAGGGCTCTTAAAAATAGCGGAGTCAGGGTATATGGGGAGAAGGCAGGAACGGGGTACTGATTGGGGGTGATCAGCCATGATCACATTGAATGGCGGTGCTGGCTCGAAGGGCCGAATGGACTACTCTTGCACCTATTGTCTAAGATGTTGCCTGGACTCAAAGGCCCTCAGCTACAGGGAGTGATTGAGTAGGCTGGGACCCTATTCCATGGAGCGCAGGAGGATGAGGGGTGATCTTATAGTGGTGAGTCTGTGGAATTCTCTGCCTCAGAGGGCGGTGGAGGCAGGTTCTCTGGATGCTTTCAAGAGAGCTAGATAGGGCTCTTAAAAATAGCAAAGTCAGGGGATGTGGGGAGTGGGGGCATGGAATGCGCTGGCAGGGGTGGTGGTGGTGGTGGTGGTGGTGGAGGCAGATACAACAGTGGCTTTTAAATGCCTGTTGGATAGGCACACGGATGTGGGCCGGGGGGGGGGGCTCGAGGGATGTGGGTCACGTGCAGGCAGAGGAGATCAGTCTGTCTTGGCATCGGGCTAGGCGCAGACATTGTGGGCCGAAGGGCCTATTCCTGTCTGCTGTTCTGTGTTTTGATCACGGTTGAAAGTCTGGAAATTCAGAGTGTCTCTGAGGATCCTCCAGTGCATCTACTCGGGGGCTGTAGAAAGGATCTTGTCCGGCAAAATCTCAATCTGGTTTGGGAACTGCTCTGCCCAGGAGAAGAAGGCTCTGCAGAGAGTAGTGCGTTCGGCCGAACGCACTATGGAACCACACTCGCCCCCCCCCCCCCCCCCCCCCCCTGCAGGACCTATACACCAGGAGGTGCAGAGCCAGCAAAATAATGGGGGACCCCTACCACATATAAGATTGAAACATATAAAATTGAAACATATAAGATTGTTAAGGGCTTGGACACGCTAGAGGCAAGAAACATGTTCCCGATGTTGGGGGAGACCAGAACCAGGGGCCACAGTTTAAGAATAAGGAGTAAGCCATTTAGAACGGAGACGAGGAAACACTTTTTCTCACAGAGAGTGGTGAGTCTGTGGAATTCTCTGCCTCAGAGGGCAGTGGAGGCAGGTTCTCTGGATGCTGTCAAAAGAGAGCTAGAAATGGTTCTGAAAAATAGCGGAGTCAGGGGATATGGGGAGAAGGCAGGAACGGGGTACTGATTGGGGATGATCAGCCACGATCACATTGAATGGCGGTGCTGGCTCGAAGGGCTGAATGGCCTACTCCTGCACTTATTGTCTATTGCCTATTGACTGTTCCAGCTGCTACGGTCAGGCAAACGCCTTCGCTGTCACGCTGTGAAAACAGAGAGGATGAGACGGAGTTTCTTCCCACAGACCATTGGGACTGTAAACTCTGATCTCACCAGGGACTAATTTACTGTTGGTTGTGTCTTTTTAAAATTGCTGTTTTTTTCCTAATATGCAAATACTAATTCTGTTCTATTCTGATCTGTAGTTTTTGGCACAATCCGCAGGCATTGGCACTTCTGCACATCTTGTATGTGTATGTGACAAATAAAGTTGACTTGACTTGAAAGATTGTGTTTATCTTTTCACCAGATGAATCATGGAGTGTAGTTGACGCTCATCTCTGCAGCCATGACAGCAGTTTGAAGACACACATGTGCCTGGAGTCTGGTCAGAGCTTCCTCAGAGGGTAAGTCTTGTATGACATACAGTGAGACGTTGACGCCCAACATGTGTTGTCAATGTGTGGGAAGGACTTTATTCCTTGGAGCATAGAAACATAGAAAATAGGCGCAGGAGTAAGCCATTCGGCCCTTCGAACCAGCACCACCATTCAATCTGACCATGGCTGATCATCCAGAATCAGTACCCCGTTCCTGTTTTCTCCCCATATCCCTTGATACCGTTAGCCCCAAGAGCTAAATTTAACTCGGAGAACAGGAGAATGAGGGCTGATCTTTGTTAGTTTAGTTTATTGTCACGTGTACCGAGGTTCAATGAAAAGCTTTTGTTGCGTGCTATCCAGTCAGCGGAAAGACTAATACACGATTACAATCTGTACACTGTCCACAGTGTACAGATACATGATAAAGGGAATAACGTTTAGTGCAAGGTTAAGCCAGTAAGGTTCAAAGATAGTCCGAGGGTCACCAATGAGGTAGATAGAGTAGTTCAGCACTGCTCTGTGGTTGTGGTAGGATGGTTCAGTTGCCTGATAACGGTAGGAAGAAATTGTCCCTGAATCTGGAGGTGTGTGCGTTTTCACACTTCTGTACCTCTTGCCCGATGGGATAAGAGGGAGTGGCCAGGGTGCGACTGGTCCTTGATTATGCTGCTGGCCTTGCCGAAGCAGCGTGAGTTGTAGATGGAGTCAATAGAAGGGAGGTTGGTTTGTGCGATGGTCTGGGCTGCGTCCACAATTCTCTGCAATTTCTTGCGGTCTTGGATGGAGCTGTTCCCAATCCGAGCTGTGATGCATCCCGTTAAAAGGCTTTCTACGGCGCATCTGTAGGAGTTGGTGAGAGTTGTTGGGGACATGTTGAACTTCCTAAGCCTCCTAAGGAAGTAGAGGCATTGGTGTGCTTTCATGGTCATTGCTTCAGTATGGGTGGTCCAGGAAACGTTGTTGGTGATGTTGACTCCTGGGAATTTGAAGTTTTTGACCATCTCTACTTCAGCACCGAGGTGTATAAAATCATGAGAGGAAGATGATGCACAGAGTATTTTACCAAGAGTAGGGGAATCGAGAACCAAAGGACATAGGTTTAAGGTGAGCGAGGAACGATTTGATAGGAACCTGAGGGGCAACTTTTTCACTCAGACTGTGGTGGGTGTTGACACTCTGTGTTTATCTTTGGTGGTGAATCTGTTGCCACAGAAATCTGTGAAGACCAAGTCAATGGATATTTTTTGGGCAGAGGTAGATAGATTCTTGATTAGTACGGGCGTCAGAGGTTATAGAGAGAAGGCAGGAGAATTGGGTTAGGAGGGAGAGATAGATCAGCCATGATTGAATGGCAGAGTAGGCCTGATGGACCGAATGGCCTCATTCTGCTCCTATCACTTAGAAAAATAAAAAATAGGTGCAGGAGGAGGCCATTCAGCCCTTCGAGCCAGCACCGCCATTCATTGTGATCATGGCTGATCGTCCCCAATCAATAACCCGTGCCTGCCCTCTCCCCATATCTCTTGATTCCACTAGCCCCTAGAGCTCTATCTAACTCTCTCTTAAATCCACCCAGTGATTTGGCCTCCACTGCCCTCTGTGGCAGGGAATTCCACAAATTCACAACTCTCTGGGTGAAAAAGTTGTTTCTCACCTCAGTCTTAAATGGCCTCCCCTTGGTTCTAAGACGCTGGACTCGCCCAACATTGGGAACATTTTTCCTGCATCTAGCTTGTCCAGTCCTTTTATAATTTTATATGTTTCTATAAGATTGCCCCCTCATCCTTCTGAACTCCAGTGAATACAAGCCTAGTCTTTTCAATCTTTCCTCATATGACAGTCCCGCACCATTCAATCTTTCCTCCTATGAACATACACTAACAACGGCAGTTCCTTTGAATTACGTTTGATTACATTTTCTGGATTGTTGGATAATATATCATATTTATACCCTAACAGACACAAAATGCTGGAGTAACTCAGTGGGTCAGGCAGCTTCTCTGGAGAAAAAGAATAGGCGACGTTTTGGGTCGGAACCTGTCTTCAGACTTATACCCTGAAATGTTTTTTTGACATTAAGCAGTATTATAATTTTCCATAGGACAATATAGTTTAAAGGCACTGTGGTAAATATGAGGGGAATAGTGGAAACAAGAACCAGACGTCATAGGTTTAAATGGAGGGGTGAAAGATTTGATAGGAACCTGAGAGGAAACTTTTACACACAGAGGGTGGTGGGTGCATGGAACGAGCTACCGGAGGAGTTGTTGATGCTGGGACTATAACATTGAAAAGACATTTGGACAGGTACATGGAAAGGAAAGCGTTAATGTAGGAAGGAACTGCAGATGCTGGTTTACACCGAAGGTAGACATAAAACGCTGGAGTAACTCAGCGGGACAGGTAGCATCTCTGTAGAGTAGGAATGGGTGACGTTTAGGGTCGAGATCCTTCTTCAGACTGAGAGTCAGGGGAAACTAGAGACATGGAAGGACAAGGTGTGAAAATGACAGATCAAAGCAGGCTAACCGTCACCCTAACGTAGACTGGGCGATCGTTCAACACCTTCGCTCAACCCGCCTGAACCAACCTGATCTCACGATTGCTGGACATTTTAATTCTCCCTCACTGACCTTTCTGTCCTCGGTCTCCTCCATTGATCGATTGAGGCTAACCGCAAATCGGAGTAACTGCATCTCATATTTTACTTGGGCAGCTTACAGCCCAATGGTATGAATATTGATTTCTCTCACTTCAGGTAGCCCCGGCATTCCCTCTCTCTCTATCCCTCCCCCACCCAAGTCACACTAGCTTCTCATTTTCACCCTATAAACAGCTTACCACGGCCTGCTTCATTTATTATCGTTACTTTTTTCCACACCTTTCATTCATTGTTCTTTGTCTCTCCACATCACCGTCTATATCTCTCGTTTCCCTTATCCCTAACCAATCTGAAGAAGGGTCTCGACCTGGAAGGTCACCCATTCCTTCTCTCCAGAGATGCTGCCTGGCCTGATGAGTTATGCCAGCATTTTGTGTCTTATCTTCAGATCAAAGCAGACGATGATGAAGGAAATGTCGACATGGTTCATAGTCAACTGAGGGGAAGGTGACAATGAGAGAGACAACCAGTCAATTTCATCAAGATGAAACTAGTTGGAGAACTAGGGTGTGGGAGGGACGGAGAGAGAGGGAAAACTTATGGTGTGGTGTCATCTGCAGACTTGCTAATCGTGCCTTGTACGTTCTTATCCGTGAGGGGGGGGTTTAGTGACTTCGTTGTTGCCCTTTGTGTGGCCCCTCTTTGCATATCTTGGGTATGCAAAACAAAGGGTATCATGTTTATGTGATGGGAGCAGAATTACGCCATTCGGCCCATCGAGTCTACTCCGCCATTCAATTATGGCTGATCTATCTCTCCCTCCTGAGCCCATTTTCCTGCCTTAGCCCCATAACCTCCGACACCCGGACTTATCAAGAATCCATCTATCTCTGCCTTCAGAATATCAGTTGACTTGGCCTCCGCAGCCGTCTGTGGCAATGAATTCCACAGATTCGCCACCCTCTGGCTAAAGAAATTCCTCCTCATCTCCTTCTTAAAGGAACGTCCTTTAATTCTGATGCTGTGCCCTCTGGTCCTAGACTCTCCCACAAGTGGAAACATCCTCTCCACATCCACTATCCTAGCCTTTAACCTTTACTAGACCTAGTGGGACCCATTGGGCTCCGTCCCCGCTATGCGGGGGGGGGGGGTGGGGGGGGGGTGCACGGGGGATGCGCGGGGGGGTGGGTGCTTTGGAGGGATGAGGGGGGGCCGATGAGAGTAACACATCCTCCCCCCCCACCCCACGCTTGGCCCTCCCCTTGTACCCAAACACCAGAACCGTGGGATCAAAATGCAATCCGAACTTAATGAGCAGTCCCTTCAGATATTGGTAGAGGGGTAGCAACCTCGTTACCCTTGGCAACGTCCCATTATGAAGTCATTGTGGCAGTTGGCAAATAGCTTGAGAGCCCATTGTGATTGGTGCACTGTAAGAGGCATTGTGACATCATCACTGTGAGAAGGCTGGAAGCTGTCCGTGAGAAGGCGGTTTTGACTGTTTTAAAAATTACAACGATTAATAACATCTGAAATATAGGTGGAAATGCGATGGGAATATGTTTATCGCCACCAGGGGAAAGATATGAGTAGGATGTGTGAAAATAGGAAGGCTGTGGGCTAGCGTTTGGAAGAAGATAGGAATTAACCAGATGGGCGCGCGCGCGCGCGCGCACACACACACACACACACACACACACACACACACACACACACACACACACACACACACACACACACACACACACACACACACACACACACACACACACACACACACACACACACACACACGACAAAGACTTTTAGTTTTATATAGAGATGTGGCGAGTCTTTGCATACGGTGTCGCAGCGGTAGATTTGCTGCCTCACATCGACAGAGACCCAAGTTAAATCCCGACTACGGGCGCTGTCTGTACGGAGTTTGTACTCAGTGACCCACGTGGGTTTTCTCCGTGATCTTCGGCTTCCGCCCACACTCCAAAGACATACAGGTTTGTAGGTTAATTGGCTTGGTGTAAATATAAATTGTCCCTTGAGTGTGTAGGATAACGTTAGTGTGCAGGGATCGCAAGTCCATGTGAACTGGGTGGGCCGAATCGCCTATTTCCATGCAGTATCACTAAACTACACTAAACCTTGGGTGTGAAAAATAAAGAATATCTCTGTGACTTGTCATATGTTTTTAGTTTAATCCAGAGATACAGCGTGGAAACAGGTCCTTCGGCCAACCGGGTCCGCGCCGACCAGCGATCCCCGCATATTAACACTATCCTACACACACTAGGGACAATTTTTACATTTACCGAGCCAGTTTACCTACAAACCTGTACGTCTTTGGAGTGTGGGAGGAACAGGAGATCCCGGAGAAAACCCACGCAGGTCACAGGGAGAACATACAAATTCTGTACAGACAGCCACCCTTGGTCGGGATCAAACCCGGGTCTCTGGCGATGCATTCGCTGAGGCAGAGAATTCCACAGATTCATCACTTTCTGTGAGGAAAAAGTGTTTCCTTGTCTCCGTTCTAAATGGCTTACTCCTTATTCTTAAACTGTGGCCCCGATGTTTCTATGGTTCTGGACTCCCCCAAAATCGGGAACATGTTTCCTGCCTCTAGCGTGTCCAAACCCTTAAAAATCTTATATGTATCAATGAGATGCCCTCTCATCCTTCTAAACTCCAGAGTGTACAAGCCCAGCTGCTCCATTCTCTCAGCATATGACAGTTCCGCCATCCCGGGAATTAACCTTGCATTCTGCACTACGCTGCACTCCCTCAATAGCTCCCGACCAGCGATCCCCGCATATTAACACTATCCTACACACACTAGGGACAGGAGACCCCGGAGAAAACCCATGCAGGTCATGGGGAGAACGTACAAACTCCATACAGACAGCCACCCTTAGTCGTGATCGAACCCGGGTCTCTGGCGTTGCATTCGCTGTAAGGCAGCGACTCTACCGCTGCGCCACCTGTGATAGTAAAGTATCTTTCATTCATTCATTCATTCATACACGACCTCACAACTTCTGAACTCAATATTTTTTCCCAGGGCTGCACTGAAGGACCAGGAGTCAGAGCACAAAGACAGTCTGCTCTTTCCCTGCCATTTCTGCGGACAGGCCTACAAGAGTAGACGGCAGAGGAATAAGCACCATCGCCAAGTCCATCGGAAGGTTCCGGAACGGAGGAGAGTGAAGGAAAACAACCCGGCCAGTGGAAGGCGCGAGGAGAAAGGGCCTCGTGCGAAGGAAAGGAAAGTAGGCAAAGGATTTTCCTGCAGCATTTGCACCAGGTAATAATACAGCCAATTAGGATATATTGAGTGACAATTTCCCTTCATTGCAAAATTAATACATGCGGGTAAAGATTGTGAACGCCCAGACCCCTTGCTCAGTTCAGTTCAGTTTAGTTTACAGATACAGCACGGTCCCAGGCCCTTTGGCCCACCGACCTGTGATCGCCCATTCACTAGCACTATCCTACACACAAGAGGGACAATTTACAGAAGCCAATTAACCTACAAACCTGCACGTGGGAGGAAATGTGGGAGGAAACCGGAGCACCCGGACAAAACCCACACTGTCTGTAAAGAGTTTGTACGTTCTCCCCATGATCTGCGTGGGTTTTCTCCGGGTGCTCTGGATTCCTCCCACACTCCAAAGACGTGCAGGTTTGTAGGTTAATTGGCTTCAGTAAAAATTGTAAATTGCCCCTAGTGTGTGTAGGATAGTGTTAGTGTGCAGGGGGATCGCTGGTCGGCGCGGACTCGGTGGGCCGAAGGCTCTGTTTCCCCTCTGTGGCATTTCACAGAGTGCTAGAGTAACTCAGCGGGTCAGGCAGCATCTCTGGAGAAAATGGATAGGTGACATTTCACAGAGTGCTGGAGTAACTCAGCGGGTCAAGCAGCATCTCTGGAGAACATGGATAGGTGACGTTTCACAGAGTGCTGGAGTAACTCAGCGGGTCAGGCAGCATCTCTGGAGAGAAGGAATGGGTGATGTTTTGGGTCGAGACCCTTCTTCAGACTGAGAGTCAATGGAGGGGGAGATACAGAGATAAGGAAGTGTTAGGTGTGAGACCAAGACATCAAAGGGGATGGAGATCAAGGAAAATGTAGAATAGATTATTGTTAGCTGGGAGAAGATAAACAACAAATCAAACAGATAAAATGTAATCAGGGACAGTCAGACTGGTGGGAGAACTGGGAAGGGTGGTGGAGAGAGGGGGAAAGTAAGGGCTATTTGAAGTTAGGGAAGTCAATGTTCATACCGCTGGGGTGTAAACTACCAAGCAAAATATGAGGTGTTGTTCCACCAATTAGCTCTGTGATATGCAACATCCTCGCCTCTAGGGGTTTACTGAGAGATGTAGCAGGCCCTTCAGCCCACCGAGTCCGCGCCGACCGGCGATCACACCATATGCTAGGGACAATTTACAATCTTTTCTGAGGCCAAATTAACCTATAAATCTGTACGTCTGTGGAGTGCGGGAGGAAACCGGAGCACCCGGAGAAAACCCACGCAGGTCACGGGGAGAATGTACAAACTCCGTACAGACAGCGCCCGTGGTCAGGATGGAACCGGGGTCTCTGGCGCTGTGAGGCAGCAACTCTACTGCTGCGCCACCGTGACGCCCTAATTTGCTTCCACTATTTTTTGCTTCACTTTTTTTTGCTTTTATTATGTTATCTATTTAGTACAGTGTGTACAAACATGTTGTGCTGCCTCAAGTAACAATCTCATTGTCCTGTCCAGAACACATAACAATTAAACTCTTCTGACTCTTGGTTGGAACAGCAGGGAGTGGTGATGGAACAGTGTCGGGCTCTTAAAGTAATACCTTGCATCGCCAGTGGATGGCAGCAGCACCCTCATTAGCTGTGGAAACATGGAACTGCAGACTGCTTGCTGGTTTACAAAAAAAGACAACTGCTGGTTTAAATCGAAGATAGACACAAAATGCTGCAGTAACTCAGCAGGTCAGGCAGCATCTGTGGAGACTCCTGCACCTAATTTCTATGTTTCTATGTTTCTATGAGAACATGGATAGGTGACGTTTCACAGAGTGCTGGAGTAACTCAGCGGGTCAGGCAGCATCTCTGGAGAAAGTACACAAAAATGCTGCAGAAACTCAGCGGGTGCAGTAGCATTTATGGAGCGAAGGAAATAGGTAACGTTTCGGGCTGAAACCCTTCTTCAGACTGATAGGATGAGGCGGGGAGAAGGAAGGAAAAAGGAGGAGGAGGAGCCCGAGGGCTGGGGGATGGGAGGAGACAGCTCGAGGGCTAAGGAAGGGGAGGAGACAGCAAGGGCTAACAAAATTGGGAGAATTCGATGTTCATGCTGACCGGATGCAGGCTCCCCAAGCGGAATATGAGTTGCTGTTCCTCCAATTTCCGGTGTTGCTCATTCTGGCAATGGAGGAGACCCAGGACAGAGAGGTCAGATTGGGAATGGGAGGGGGAGTTGAAGTGCTGAGCCACCGGGAGGTCAGGTAGGTTCTTGCGGACCTAGCGGAGATGTTCGGCGAAACGATCGCCCAACCTCCGCGTTCTCCAGACAGCATCTCTGGAGAACATGGATAGGTGATGTTTCGGATCGTGGCCCTTCTTCAAGACCCAATGTTCCTACTGAGGGTAGACAGAAAATGCTGGAGTAACTCAGCGGGTGAGGCAGTATCTCTGGAGAGAAGGAATGGGCGACGTTTCGGGTCGAGACCCTTCTTCAGACTGATGTCAGGGGAGGGGGCGGGACAGAGATAGAATGTAGTCGGAGACAGTGGGAGAACTGGGAAGGGGAAGGGGATGGAGAGAGAGGGAAAGCAAGTCTTATTTGAAGTTAGAGAAGTCAATATTCATACCGCTGGGATGTAAACGACCCAAGCAAAATATGAGGTGCTGTTTCTCCAATTTGCACCGGGCTTCACTCTGACAATGCAGGAGGACCAGGCCAGAAAGGTCAGATTGGGAATGGGAGGGGGAGCTGAAGTGCTGAGCCACCGGGAGATCAGGTAGGTTAAGACTGACTGAGCGCAAAATCCCCTTCCCCTTCCCAGTTCTCCCACCAGTCTTACTGACTACATTCTATCTTTGTCCCGCCCTCTCCCCTGACATCAGTCTGAAGAAGGGTCTCGACCCGAAATGTCGCCCATTCCTTCTCTCCAGAGATGCTGCCTCACCCGCTTAGTTACTCCAGCATTTTGTGTCTACCTTCGATTTAAACCGGCATCTGCAGTTTTTTCTTACACATCCAATATTCATACTGTTGGTTTGGAAGATGCCCAAGCGGAAAATGATGTGCTGTTTCTGGCAGAGGGCGGTATAGGGCATTTTCCAGAGATGCTGCCTGACCCACTGAGTTACTCCAGCATTTTGTCTATCTCTCCCTCATAACCCCATTCTCCTGCCTTCTCGCTATAACCTCTGACACCCGTACTAATCAAGAATCTATCCATCTCTGCCTAAAAAATATCTACTGACTTGGCCTCCACAGCCGTCTGAAGCAAAGAATTCCACAGATTCACCACCCTCTGACTAAAGAAATTTCTCCTCATCTCCTTCCTAAAAGAACGTCCTTTAATTCTGAGGCTGTGGCCTCTAGTCCTAGACTCTCACACTAGTGGAAACATACTCTCCACATCCACATCCACACCCACATTAGGATGATCAGCCATGATCATATTGAATGGCAGTGCAGGCTCAAAGGGCCGAATGGCCTACTCCTGCACCTATTGTTAATGTTTCTATGTTTCACTCTATCCAGGCCTTTCACTATTCGGTGATGTTTCAATGAGGTCCCCCCCCCCTCATTATTCTAAACTCCAGCGAGTACAGGCCCTGTGCCGACAAACGCAAACAGAGGTTGTTTTAGTGTGACGGTCTGGGCTGCGTCCACAACTCTCTGCGATTTCTTGCGGTCTTGGACTGAGCTGTTCCCAAGCTGATTCTGCCGTCACTGATTCCCCGATGGGCAGTGGGAGGGAGTGTGGATGGAATGTGGGCCTATGCCAGGCTTCCAGAGTATTCGCAGTGCAGATCAGCTCTGACATTCCACCCAGTATTGCTTTTGGAGCCGGCTTGTCCAACACGTGATGGTGGCTGAGGTCATTTACTTGGAAGATCAGTTTGCAGTTCAAGATCAGAACGAGCGACAAGAAGCACGGCTGGCGCAGCGGTAGAGTTGCTGCCTCACAGCGCCAGAGACCTGTGTTCCTAGACACATTAGAGGCAGGAAACATGTTCCCGATGTTGGGGGAGTCCAGAACCGGGGGCCACAGTTTAAGAATAAGGGGTAAGCCATTTAGAACGGAGACGAGGAAACACTTTTTCTCACAGAGAGCGGTGAGTCTGTGGAATTCTCTGCCTCAGAGGGCGGTGGAGGCGGGTTCTCTGGATGCTTTCAAAAGAGAGCTAGATAGGGCTCTTAAAAATAGCGGAGTCAGGGGATATGGAGAGAAGGCAGGAACGGGGTACTGATTGTGGATGATCAACCACGATCACATTGATTGCGGTGCTGGCTCGAAGGGCCAAATGGCCTACTCCTGCACCTATTGTCTATTGTTCTATCCCGAATATGGGTGCTTGTCTGCACCGAGTTTGTGCCTTCTCCCCGTTATTCCCTTTCCACTGTGGACGGCTTGATTTAGTTTAGAGATACAGCGCGGAAACAGACTGTTTGGACAATTTTTATATTTACCAAGCCAATTAATCTACAAACCTGTACGCCTTTGGAGTGTGGGAGGACACCGAAGATCTCGGAGAAAACCCACGCAGGTCACGGGCAGAACGTACAAACTCCGTACAGACAGCGCCCGTAGTCGGGATTGATCCCGAGTCTCGGCGCTGCATTCGCTGTCATGGGCCTGTCCCACTTAGGCGGGTTTTTAGGCGACTGCAGGAGACTATGCAATCAATACATGGTGGCCACATACATGTTTGCGGGTGGTTGCCGGGGTGTCGCCTTCATGGTCGCGAGGAGTTACCGCATTCTGGGAACTAGTCGCGGCCTCACTATGGTTGCCGCGAATTTATCAACATCTTGAAAAATTAGCGGTGACTAGAATGAAGCCGCCATGGAGAGTAGCGAGAATTCTCGTGCCGTAGATGGGTCGCCAGGAGGTCGAAGGTTGCCGGTGCTGAAAATGTTCAACATGTTGAAAATCCAGCGGCGACCAGGAAGACGCTACGACTCTTTGGGCGACTGAGGAGACGACTCACGACCATAGTGACGACACCCCGGAGACATGTCACAGGGGTGACGCCTGTATGTTCGTGAGCAGTCGCCCAAAGAGTTGTACCTTGTTCTGGTCGCTGCTGGATTTTCAACAGGTTGAAAATTTTCGGCGACCTGCGACGACCTATGACGGGTGCCGGCAGTCGCCGAAAAAGTCGCGTAAGTGGAACAGGTCAATTAGGAATGAAGTCCCAGCCTGGACATCCTCGCCCTCGAGCTCCAAGAAATAAAGTCCCAGTCTGCCCAACCTATCCTGATAGTTCCAAGGAATAGAGTCCTGGTCTGCCCACCTCTCCCCATAGCTCAGAGTCCTGGCAACGCCCTCGTGTATCGTGGTCACAAGCTGATGCGTTACACTACACAGTGATGGTCCAAACGCGACCATGAGATGATTATTTGCATCGTTGGGACATAAAGAAATCGGCAGTTGCAATGTTACTCGCCTTACTTCCTGAGAAGATTGCGGAGAGTCGGTTTGTCAAGGAGGACTCTCTCTAACTTCTACAGGTGCACAGTAGAGAGCATGCTGACCGGTTGCATCGTGGCTTGGTTCAGCAATTTGAGCACCTGGAGCAGAAAAGACTACAAAAAGTAGTAAACACTGCCCAGTCCATCATCAGCTCTGACCTTCCTTCCATCGAGGGGATCTATCGCAGTCGCAGCCTCAAAAAGGCTGGCAGTATCATCAAAGACCCACACCATCCTGGCCACATACTCATCTCCCCGCTACCTTCAGGTAGAAGGTACAGGAGTCTGAAGACTGCAACGACCAGGTTCAGGAATAGCTACTTCCCCACAGCCTTCAGGCTATTAAACTTAACTCAAACAAAACTCTGAACATTAATAGACCATTTTCTGTTTATTTGCACTTTATCTGTTTATTTATCCATGTGTGTATATATTTATATAATGGTATATGGTCACACTGATCTGTTCTATATTCATGCCTACTATATTCTGTTATGCTGAAGCAAAGCAAGAATTTCATTGTCTATTCTGGGACACACGACAATAAACTCTCTTGAATCTTGAATATGTGAAGGTGAAGGTTGTTTCTTCCACACAGGCGATGCTCCTCGAAGCTGGCCCTCCAACGACACATGGGCACGCACACGGGCATCAAACCATTTCACTGCCAGCACTGCGATTACAAAACCAGACTCAAAGCATCTCTGGTCCAGCACATGAGAGTCCATACAGGTGAGATCACCGCACATCAGTCTGAAGAAAGGTCTCTACCCGAAACGTCACCATTCCGTCTCCCCACAGGTGCTGCCTGACCCGCTGAGTTACTCCAGCACTCTGAAACGTCACCTACCCATGTTCTCCGGAGATTCTGCCTGACCCGCTGGAGTAACTCACCGGGTCAGGCAGCATTTGTGGAGAACATGGATAGGCGACGTTTCAGGTGGGACCCTTCACATCCTTGTGGGCTCAACCTCTCCCTATAGCTCAGGCCCTTGAGTCCTGGCAACATCCTTGTAAATCTTCCAGATATTCTTTCCAGCTTGACAACATCGCTCCTATAGCGGGTGTCAACGGTGCATTTATTCTTACATACAGTCCAGTAAAGTGTAGCCATACCTATACTTCACAGCTTGGTCTGAGAACAGCTCCATCCAAGACCGCAGGGCATTGTGGACGCAGCCCAGACCATCACACAAACCAACCTCCCTTCCACTGAAACATTGAAACATAGGTGCAGGAGTAGGCCATTCGGGCATTTGAGCCAGCACCACCATTCAATATGATCATGGCTGATCATCCAAAATCAGTACCCCGTTCCTGATTTTTTTTTCCCACTTGATTCCTTTAGACCTAGGAGCGAAGTCTAACTCTCTCTTGACTTAGCAAGGCCAGCAGCATAATCAAGAACGAGTCACAACCCGGCCACTCGCTCTTCTCCCCTCTCCCATCGGGCAAAAGGTACAGAAGTGTGAAAACGCACACCTCCAGATTCAGGGACAGTTTCTTCCCAGATGTTATCGAATCGGTAGTAAGGAAAACAAATTCAATGACAGTATTGAGAGAGTCCAGAGGAGGTTTACAAGAATGATTCCAGGAATGAGTGGGTTAGCATTTGATGAACGTTTGATGGCACTGGACCTGTACTTGCTGGAGTTTAGAAGGTTGGGGGGGGGACCTCATTGAAACTTACAGAATAATGAAAGGCGTAGATAGAGTGGATGTGGAAAGGATGTTTCCACTGGTGAGAGATTCTAGGACCAGAGGTCACAGCCTCAGAATTAAAGGACGCTCTTTTAGAAAGGAGGTGAGGAGGAACTTCTTTTCATAGAAACATAGAAAAAATGTGCAGGAGGAGGCCATTCGGCCCTTTGAGCCAGCACCGCCATTCATTGTGATCATGGCTGATTGTCCCCAATCAGTAACCCGTGCCTGCCTTCTCCCCATATCCCTTAATTCCACTAGCCACTGGAGCTCTATCTAACTCTCTCTTAAATCTATCCAATGATTAGTCAGAGGATGGTGAATCTGTGGAACTCATTGCCACAGAGGGTGTGCAGGCCAAGTCAGTGGATATTTTTAAGTAGAGATAGACAAAGTCGTGATTAGAACGGTGTCAAGGGTTATGGGGAGAAGGCAGGAGGCAGAGATCAGCCGTGATTGAATGGCGGAGCGGACTCGTAGGGCCGAATGACCTAATTCTACACCTATAACTGGTGATCTTGTGACTCCTCTGAAAGGCCGTGACCTCAGGACTCTGTACACTCTGAAGTTTAGGAGATCTCGTTGAAACATATAAGATTGTTTTTGGACACGCTAGAGGCAGGAAACATGTTCCCGATGTTGGGGGAGTCCAGAACCAGGGGCCACAGTTTAAGAATAAGAGTAAACCATTTAGAACGGAGACGAAGAAACACTTTTTACTCACAGTGAGTGGTGAGTCTGTGGAATTCTCTGCCTCAGAGGGCGGTGGAGGCCGGTTCTCTGGATGCTTTCAAGAGAGAGCTAGATAGGGCTCTTAAAGATAGCGGAGTCAGGGGATATGGGGAGAAGGCAGGAACGGGGTACTGATTGCGGATGATCAGCCATGATCACATTGAATGACAGTGCTGGCTCGAAGGGTCGAATGGTCTACTCCTGCACCTATTGTCTATTGTCTCTGTCGGTCCAGCAGAACGGAAAATCCAGAGAGGCTCTGGAACCAAGGGTTCCGGTACACGTGACAATAAACTAAACTGAGCTGTAGAGGGCTCTGTGTTATTGATGGTACACAACTAGTAGGGTGGGGGGGGAATGGTGGCAATTGTACACCGAATGCCCGACTGATGTTCCATTCTTCTCCTATCTCCCAAGGTGAGAAACCCTTCAGGTGCACAGTCTGCCAGTACGCCTCCATCGATGGCAGCTCCCTGAAACGGCACTCCCGCACCCATTCCACCGAGAAGCCTTACAAATGCCACCTCTGTTCATATAGTTGGTAAGTGTCTCTTCCCCCCCTCTCCCCCCAACATCACCATCTTCCCCGCACACTAGGATTTAGCTTAGTTGTGTCGGTTCCAACTGCAGATGCTGGTTTAAAGTAAAGATAGACACACAGTGCTGGAGTAACTCAGCGGGCATCACACATCACGCGAGCGTCATGACACGCGCATTGTGCGTCGTGACACGTAAATGATGTGGTGTAAATGACGCCCAAGTGGGACAGGCCATGTACTCCAGCACTCTGTGAAACGTCACCTATCCATGTTCTCCACAGATGCTGCCTGACCCGCTGAGTTACTCCAGCATTTTATATCTATTTAGTTTAGTTTACGGTGGTACAGTGAAAAGGTTTTGTTCCGTGCTCACCAGTTAGGGGAAAAGATGAAACGTGATTACAATCGATCCAACCACTGTGTTCAGATACATGATAAAGGGAATAACGTTTATTGAAATCCTGGGATGTCAGGACTTTCATATGAAGAAAGACTGGATAGACTCGGTTTGTACTCGCTAGAATTTAGAAGATTGAGGGGGGATCTTATAGAAACTTACAAAATTCTTAAGGGGTTGGACAGGCTAGATGCAGGAAGATTGTTCCCGATATTGGGGAAGTCCAGAACAAGGGGTCATAGTTTAAGGATAAGGGGGAAATCTTTTTGGACCGAGATGAGGAAAACATTTTTCACACAGAGAGTGGTGAATCTCTGGAATTCTCTGCCACAGAAGGTACTTGAGGCCAGTTCATTGGCTATATCTAAGAGGGAGTTAGATGTGGCCCTTGTGGCTAAAGGGATCAGGGAGTATGGAGAGAAGGCAGGTACAGGATACTGAGTTGGATGATCAGCCATGATCATGTTGAATGGCGGTGCAGGCTCAAAGGACCGAATGGCCTACTCCTGCACCTATTTTCTATGTTTCTATGTACAAGATAATGTCCAATGGAGTCCAATCAAAGATAGTCTGAGGGTCACCATTGAGGTAGATAGTAGTTCAGGACCGCTCTCTGCTTGTGGTGGGATGATTCAGTTGTGTGATAACAGCTGGGAAGAAACAGTCCCTGAATCTGGAGGTGTGCGTTTACACACTCCTATACCTTCTCTTTGGTGCTTTTTGATGCGGGCTCTCCAGTCAGTTTCAAGAATGGTTCCGAAACATCGCCCATCCTTTTTCTCTAGGGATGCTGCCTGACCTGAATTACTCCAGCATTTTGTGACCATTAACGGAAAAAACTATATGAGATGGTGGTGGCACGGTGGCGCAGTGGTAGAGTTACCGTCTCACAGCGCCAGAGTCCCGGGTTCGATTTAGACAACGGGTGCTGTCCCTACGGAGTTTGTACGTTCTCCCCGTGACCTACAGGGGTTTTCTCCGAGATCTTCGGATTCCTCCCACACTCCAAAGAAGTACACATTTGTCGGGTAATTGGCTTGGTAAATGTAAAGATTGTCCCTAGTGGGTGTGGGACAGCGTTAATGTGCGGGGATCGCTGGTCGGCGCGGACACGGTGGGCCGAAGGGTCTGTTTCTGCTCTGTATCCAGTCCGATGTCCATACTTTGGTGCACATAACAGAAATAAACATACAGAAATCCAGAGGACGTAGGTTTAAGGTGAGGGAGGAATCTAAGGAGTAACCTTTTACACACAAAGGATGGTGGGTGTATGGAACGGTAGTTCAGGTACGGACTATTACAACGTTTAAGAAACAATTAGACAGGTACATGGGGAGGACAAGTTTGGAGGGATACGGGCCACACGCAGGCAGGTGTGACCAGTGTAGATGGGGCATGTTGGTCAGTGTGGGCGTTGGGCCGAAGGGCCTGTTTCCACACTGCATCACTTTGACTCTCTAAGCGAGATGGGACAAAATGCCCCATCCACACCAGCCTCACTGCACATGCCCCATCTACACTTGTCACGTGTACCGAGGTACAGCGAAAAACGTTGTTTTGTGTGCCTTCCAAACAGATCAGATACTACTGTACATTAATACGATCAAGGCAAACTCCAGTCCAACAGGTAGAGCAAAGGGGAAGGTGCAGAATATAGTTCTCAGCATTGTAGCGCATCAGTTCCATAGACAAAGTCCAATGTCTGCAATGGGGTAGAGGTGAATCGGACAGTACCCTAGCTTATGGAAGTACAAAATCCTGAGAGGAATCGATCGGGTAGATGCACAGTCTCTTGCCCATAGTAGGGTAATCAAGGACCAGAGGCCATAGGTTCAAGGTGAAGGGGAAAAGATTTAATATGGAATCCGAGGGGTAACGTTTTCACACAAAGGGTGGTGGGTGTATGGAACAAGCTGCCAGAGGAGGTAGTTGAGGCTGGGACTATCCCAACATTTAAGAAATAGTTGGACAGGTACATGGATAGGACAGGTTTGGAGGGATATGGACCAAGTGCTGGCAGGTGGGACTAGTGTAGCTGGGACATGTTGGCCGGTGTGGGCAAGTTGGGCTGATGGACCTGTTTCCACACTGTATCACTCTGTAACTCTATAAGCCTGTATACAGGGGCAGAAGTTATTACTGAGTCTGATGGAATGCGCTTTCAAGCTTCTGAGAGTACTTTACTGGACTTTATTTTAGAGATACAGTGCGTAAACAGGCCCTTCGGCCCACCGAGTCCTTGCTGACCAGCGATCCTCGCAAATTAACACTATCCAACATACAATAGGAACAACATAGACAATAGTTGCAGGAGTAGGCCATCCGGCCCGTCGAGCCAGCACCGCCATTTAATGTGATCATGGCTGATTATCCCCAATCAGTACCCCGTTCCTGCCTTCTCCCCATATCCCCTGACTCCGCTATTTTTAAGAGTCCTTTATATCAAGCCAATTAACCTACAAACCCGCACGTCTTTAGAGTGTGGGAGGAAACCGAACCACCCAGAGAAAACCCAGGCAGCTCACGGGGAGACTGAACAAACTCCGTACAGACGGCACCCGTAGTCAGGATCGAACCCGGGTCTCTGGCGCTGTGAGTCAGCAACTCTACCGCTGCGCCACCACGCTGCCCGCATTTTACACACAAAGTTGGTGTGCGTGGGCATGTTGTGCCAGTGGGCCTGATACCATGCTCAAGACCAAGTCAAGTCAAGAGAGTTTATTGTCATGTGTCCCAGATAGGACAATGAAATTCTTGCTCGTATGTCTATATGACTCTATTGGTATGGGGATAGGGTAGATTTGGAGGGATATGGGCCAAACACAGGCAGGTGGGACTATTGTAGATGGGGCATGTTGGTCGGCACGGGCACTTTGGGCCGAAGGGCCTGTTTCCACGCTGTATCACTCTATGAGTTTGAGTTCCAGCTGAATGCCTCAACCTATGGCTCAAAGAAGCTAAAACTCCCAAGAAGTTAAGTTGCAAATCAAATTGGTAGTAAGGAAATTCAATGTTTGCATTTGACAATAGACAACAGGCGCAGGATTAGGCCATTCGGCCCTTCAAGCCAGCACCACCATTCAATATGATCATGGCTGATTATCCACAATCAGTACCCCATTCCTGCCTTCTCCCCATATCCCCTGACTCCGGTATTTTTAAGAGCCTTAACTAGCTCTCTCTTGAAAGTATCCAGAGAACCGGCCTCCACCGCCCTCTGAGGCAGAGAATTCCACAGACTCACAACTCTGTGTGAAAAAGTGTTTCCTCATCTCTGTTCTAAATGGCTTGCCCCTTATTCTTAAACTGTGGCCCCTGGTTTGGACTCCCCCAACATCGGGAACACGTTTTCTGCCTCTAGCCTGTCCAAATCCTTAAAAATCTTATATGTTTCAATAAGATACCCTCTCATCCTTCTAAACTCCAAAGTGTACAAGCCCAGTTGCTCCATTCTCTCAGCATATGACAGTCCCGCCATCCCGGGAATTAACCTTGTAAACCTACGCTGCTCTCCCTGAATAGCAAGAATGTCCTTCCTCAAATTGGAGACCAAAACTGCACACAATACTGAAGGTATGGTCTCACTAAGGCCCTGTACAACTGCAGAAGGACCTCTATTTATATCAAGAGGACTGGAATACAAAAACAGAGATGTAATGCCCCATCTACACTTGTCACGTGTACCGAGGTACAGCGAAAAACGTTGTTTTGTGTGCCTTCCAAACAGATCAGATACTACTGTACATTAATACAATCAAGGCAAACTCCAGTCCAACAGGTAGAGCAAAGGGGAAGGTGCAGAATATAGTTTTCAGCATTGTAGCGCATCAGGTCCATAGACAAAGTCCAATGTCTGCAATGGGGTAGAGGTGAATCGGACAGTACCCTAGCTTATGGAAGAACCGTTCAGAAGCCCAAGTACAAAATCCTGAGAGGAATCGATCGGGTAGATGCACAGTCTCTTGCCCATAGTAGGGTTATCAAGGACCAGAGGCCATAGGTTCAAGGTGAAGGGGAAAAGATTTAATATGGAATCCGAGGGGTAACTTTCACACAAAGGGTGGTGGGTGTATGGAACGAGCTGCTGGAGGAGGTAGTTGAGGCTGGGACTATCCCAACGTTTAAGAAATAGTTAGACAGGTACATGGATAGGACAGGTTTGGAGGGATATGGACCAAGTGCTGGCAGGTGGGACTAGTGTAGCTGGGACATGTTGGCCGGTGTGGGCAAGTTGGGCCGATGGACCTGTTTCCACACTGTATCACTCTGTAACTCTATAAGCCTGTATACAGGGGCAGAAGTTATTACTGAGTCTGATGGAATGCGCTTTCAAGCTTCTGAGAGTACTTTACTGGACTTTATTTTAGAGATACAGTGCGTAAACAGGCCCTTCGGCCCACCGAGTCCTTGCTGACCAGCGATCCTCGCAAATTAACACTATCCAACATACAATAGGAACAACATAGACAATAGACAATAGGTGCAGGAGTAGGCCATCCGGCCCGTCGAGCCAGCACCGCCATTTAATGTGATCATGGCTGATCATCCCCAATCAGTACCCCGTTCCTGCCTTCTCCCCATATCCCCTGACTCCGCTATTTTTAAGAGTCCTTTATATCAAGCCAATTAACCTACAAATCCACACGTCTTTAGAGTGTGGGAGGAAACCGAACCACCCAGAGAAAACCCAGGCAGCTCACGGGGGGCGACTGAACAAACTCCGTACAGACGGCACCCGTAGTCAGGATCGAACCCGGGTCTCTGGCGCTGTGAGTCAGCAACTCTACCGCTGCGCCACCACGCTGCCCGCATTTTACACACAAAGTTGGTGTGCGTGGGCATGTTGTGCCAGTGGGCCTGATACCATGCTCAAGACCAAGTCAAGTCAAGAGAGTTTATTGTCATGTGTCCCAGATAGGACAATTAAATTCTTGCTCGTATGTCTATATGACTCTATTGGTATGGGGATAGGGTAGATTTGGAGGGATATGGGCCAAACACAGGCAGGTGGGACTATTGTAGATGGGGCATGTTGGTCGGCACGGGCACTTTGGGCCGAAGGGCCTGTTTCCACGCTGTATCACTCTATGAGTTTGAGTTCCAGCTGAATGACTCAACCTATGGCTCAAAGAAGCTAAAACTCCCAAGAAGTTAAGTTGCAAATCAAATTGGTAGTAAGGAAATTCAATGTTTGCATTTGACAATAGACAACAGGCGCAGGATTAGGCCATTCGGCCCTTCAAGCCAGCACCACCATTCAATATGATCATGGCTGATTATCCACAATCAGTACCCCATTCCTGCCTTCTCCCCATATCCCCTGACTCCGGTATTTTTAAGAGCCTTAACTAGCTCTCTCTTGAAAGTATCCAGAGAACCGGCCTCCACCGCCCTCTGAGGCAGAGAATTCCACAGACTCACAACTCTGTGTGAAAAAGTGTTTCCTCATCTCTGTTCTAAATGGCTTGCCCCTTATTCTTAAACTGTGGCCCCTGGTTTGGACTCCCCCAACATCGGGAACACGTTTTCTGCCTCTAGCCTGTCCAAATCCTTAAAAATCTTATATGTTTCAATAAGATACCCTCTCATCCTTCTAAACTCCAAAGTGTACAAGCCCAGTTGCTCCATTCTCTCAGCATATGACAGTCCCACCATCCCTGGAATTAACCTTGTAAACCTACGCTGCTCTCCCTGAATAGCAAGAATGTCCTTCCTCAAATTGGAGACCAAAACTGCACACAATACTGAAGGTATGGTCTCACTAAGGCCCTGTACAACTGCAGAAGGACCTCTATTTATATCAAGAGGACTGGAATACAAAAACAGAGATGTAATGCCCCATCTACACTTGTCACGTGTACCGAGGTACAGCGAAAAACGTTGTTTTGTGTGCCTTCCAAACAGATCAGATACTACTGTACATTAATACAATCAAGGCAAACTCCAGTCCAACAGGTAGAGCAAAGGGGAAGGTGCAGAATATAGTTTTCAGCATTGTAGCGCATCAGGTCCATAGACAAAGTCCAATGTCTGCAATGGGGTAGAGGTGAATCGGACAGTACCCTAGCTTATGGAAGAACCGTTCAGAAGCCCAAGTACAAAATCCTGAGAGGAATCGATCGGGTAGATGCACAGTCTCTTGCCCATAGTAGGGTTATCAAGGACCAGAGGCCATAGGTTCAAGGTGAAGGGGAAAAGATTTAATATGGAATCCGAGGGGTAACTTTCACACAAAGGGTGGTGGGTGTATGGAACGAGCTGCTGGAGGAGGTAGTTGAGGCTGGGACTATCCCAACGTTTAAGAAATAGTTAGACAGGTACATGGATAGGACAGGTTTGGAGGGATATGGACCAAGTGCTGGCAGGTGGGACTAGTGTAGCTGGGACATGTTGGCCGGTGTGGGCAAGTTGGGCCGATGGACCTGTTTCCACACTGTATCACTCTGTAACTCTATAAGCCTGTATACAGGGGCAGAAGTTATTACTGAGTCTGATGGAATGCGCTTTCAAGCTTCTGAGAGTACTTTACTGGACTTTATTTTAGAGATACAGTGCGTAAACAGGCCCTTCGGCCCACCGAGTCCTTGCTGACCAGCGATCCTCGCAAATTAACACTATCCAACATACAATAGGAACAACATAGACAATAGACAATAGGTGCAGGAGTAGGCCATCCGGCCCGTCGAGCCAGCACCGCCATTTAATGTGATCATGGCTGATCATCCCCAATCAGTACCCCGTTCCTGCCTTCTCCCCATATCCCCTGACTCCGCTATTTTTAAGAGTCCTTTATATCAAGCCAATTAACCTACAAATCCACACGTCTTTAGAGTGTGGGAGGAAACCGAACCACCCAGAGAAAACCCAGGCAGCTCACGGGGAGACTGAACAAACTCCGTACAGACGGCACCCGTAGTCAGGATCGAACCCGGGTCTCTGGCGCTGTGAGTCAGCAACTCTACCGCTGCGCCACCACGCTGCCCGCATTTTACACACAAAGTTGGTGTGCGTGGGCATGTTGTGCCAGTGGGCCTGATACCATGCTCAAGACCAAGTCAAGTCAAGAGAGTTTATTGTCATGTGTCCCAGATAGGACAATTAAATTCTTGCTCGTATGTCTATATGACTCTATTGGTATGGGGATAGGGTAGATTTGGAGGGATATGGGCCAAACACAGGCAGGTGGGACTATTGTAGATGGGGCATGTTGGTCGGCACGGGCACTTTGGGCCGAAGGGCCTGTTTCCACGCTGTATCACTCTATGAGTTTGAGTTCCAGCTGAATGCCTCAACCTATGGCTCAAAGAAGCTAAAACTCCCAAGAAGTTAAGTTGCAAATCAAATTGGTAGTAAGGAAATTCAATGTTTGCATTTGACAATAGACAACAGGCGCAGGATTAGGCCATTCGGCCCTTCAAGCCAGCACCACCATTCAATATGATCATGGCTGATCATCCACAATCAGTACCCCATTCCTGCCTTCTCCCCATATCCCCTGACTCCGCTATCTTTAAGAGCCCTAACTAGCTCATCCCCAATCAGTACCACGTTCCTGCCTTCTCCCCATATCCCCTGACTCTGCTATCTTTAAAAGCCCTAACTAGCTCTCTCTTGAAAGTATCCAGAGAACCGACCTCCACCGCCCTCTGAGGCAGAGAATTCCACAGACTCACAACTGTGTGAAAAAAGTGTTTCCTCATCTCTGTTCTAAATGGCTTGCCCCTTATTCTTAAACTGTGGCCCCTGGTTTTGACTCCCCCAACATCGGGAACATGTTTCGTGCCTCTAGCCTGTCCAAATCCTTAAAAATCTTATACGTTTCAATAAGATATCCTCTCATCCTTCTAAATTCCAGAGTGTACAAGCCCAGCTGCTCCATTCTCTCAGCATATGACAGTCCCACCATTCCTGGAATTAACCTTGTAAACCTACGCTACTCTTCCTGAATA
This sequence comes from Leucoraja erinaceus, assembly GCF_028641065.1. Taxonomy (NCBI): domain Eukaryota; kingdom Metazoa; phylum Chordata; class Chondrichthyes; order Rajiformes; family Rajidae; genus Leucoraja; species Leucoraja erinaceus. The sequence continues at coordinate 27,081,961 of NC_073378.1, read as the reverse complement.
GCAAGAATGTCCTTCCTCAAATTGGAGACCAAAACTGCACACAATACTGAAGGTATGGTCTCACTAAGGCCCAGTACAACTGCAGAAGGACCTCTATGTATATCAAGAGGACTGGAATACAAAAACAGAGATGTAATGCCAAACTTCTTGTCAGGCCACATTTGGATTACTGTGAACAAATCTGGGCCCCATATCTGAGGAAGGATGTGCTGGCTCTGGAGAAGGTCTAGAGGAGGTTTCCAAGAAAATTCCCAGGAATTAGTGGGTTAGCATATAATGAGCATTTGATGGCACTGAGCCTGTACTCGCTGGAGTTTAGATGGTTGAGGGGAGTTTCTCATTGAAACTTACAGAATAATGAAAGGCCTGGATAGAGTGGATGTGGAGAGGATGTTTCCATTAGTGGGAGAGTCTAGGACCAGAGGTCACAGAATTAAAGGACGCTCTTTTAGAAAGGAGGTGAGGAGGAACTTCTTTAGTCAGAGGGCAGTGAATCTGTGGAACTCATTGCCACAGACGGCTGTGGAGGCCAAGTCAGTGGATATTTTTAAGGCAGGGATAGACAAACTCTTGATTAGTACGGGCGTCAAGGGTTATGGGGATGGGATTAGGAGACAGAGATCAGCCACGATTGAATGGTAGAGTGGGCTCGATGGGCCGAATGGCCTAATTCTACTCCTATAACTTGTGAACTTATGACTCTTCTCGGAGGCCGTGACTTCTGTCGCTCCGGCAAAATGGATAATCCAGAGAGGCTCTGGAACCAAGGGTGCCGGAAAACCGGCGGTGCTGCCCTAGTGACTCGACTGTTCCATTCTCTCAGCATTTGACAGTCCTGCCATCCTGGGAATTAACCTTGTAAACCTACGCTGCCCTCCCTCAACAGCAAGAATGTCCTTCCTCATTCTTCTCATTCTGTTCCATTCTTCTCCACTCTCCAAAGGTGAGTGACCCTCCAGGTGTATAGTGTGCCAGTACCTGCGCACTAATCGGTTGCGTTTGATTTCCCTCCTGTGTGTCGCAGCATCCAGAAGAAGAGCCTGGACCTCCACGTGCGCCGGCATCACACGGGCGAGAGATTCGGCTGCGGCTCCTGCGACTACTCCTCCGCGGACAAGCAGCTGCTGCACAAGCACCTGCGCAAACACCAGTAGGAGCCGGGAGAGTCGGCGAGGAGCGACACGGCCGGCTCACGACAGCCGAGAGCTTCACAGCCGAGGCTGCAGTCACATCTCCTGGCCTCCTGCAGTCCGTCTCATCTCATGCTGCCTGCCCCACTGAGTTACTCCAGCATTTGGTGCCGATACATGATTACAATCGAGCTGTCCACAGTTTACTTTGTCCACAGGGTCTCGACCCGAAACGTCACCCATTCAATAGACAATAGATGCAGCAGTAGGCCATTCGGCCCTTTCGAGCCAGCACCGCCATTCAATGTGATCATGGCTGATCATCCACAATCAATACCCCGTTCCTGCCTTCTCCCCACATCCCCTGACTCCACTATCTTTAACTCTATCTAGCTCTCTCTTGAAAGTAGCCAGAGAACCTGCCTCCACCGCCCTCTGATTGAACTTGAGAACTTATGAACTATACACACCGTCCACAGTTTAGTTTCGTGTAGTTTATTATCACGAGGTACCGAACAGTAATGTTGCTGCCTTACGGCGCCAGAGACAGCACACTGCAAAGACGTAGAGGTTTGTAGGCTAATTGGCTTCTGTAAATTGTCCCCGGTCTGTGGTATAGCAGGGATTGATGGCAGAAGGCAAAGAGTGGCAATAAAGGGAGCCTTTTCAGATTGGCTGCCGGTGACTAGCGGAGTTCCGCAGGGCTCGGTGCTGGGGCCACTTCTCTTCATGTTGTATATTAATGATTTGGACGAGGGGATCGAAGGCTTTGTGGCCGAGTTTGCGGATGATACGAAAACTGGTGGAGGGGCAGGTAGTGCAGAGAAAACATGGACGCTGCAGAAGGACTTGGACAGTTTGGGAGAGTGGGCAGAGAAGTGGCAGATGGAATATAATGTAGCAAAGTGTGGAGTCGTGCATTGTGGTAGTTGGAAAAAAGGCGTAGACTATTTTCTAAATGGGGAGAGATTCCAGAAATCGGAGGAGTAAAGGGACTTTGGAGTGCTGGTGCAGGATTCCCAAAGTTAATCTGCAAGTCTAATTGGTCGTGAAGAAAGCAAACTCAATGCTAGCATTTATTTCGAGAGGACTTGTATACAAAAACGGGGATGTAATGCTGAGGCTCTATAAGGCACTGGTCATGCCGCATTTGGCATATTGTGGGCAATTTTGTGCACCGTATCTTTAGGTTTTAGTTTAGTTTAGAGATACAGCGCGAAAACAGGCCCTTCGGCCCACCTAGTCCGCGTCGACCAGCACATTAACACAAGCTTACACACACTAAGGACAAGTTACACTTTTACCAAGTATACGAGCCTATTAACCTATAAACCTGTATATCTTTGGAGTGTGGGAGGAAACTGAAGATCTTGGAGAAAACCCACGTGGTCACGGGAAGAACGTACAAACTCCATACAGACAGCACCCGTAGTCAGGATCGAACCTAGATCTCTGGCGCGGCAAGCGCTGTGAGGCAGCAACTCTACTGCTGCGCCACCGTGCCTCTGAGGAAGGATGTGCCCGCTCTAGAGAGGGTCCAGAAGAGATTTAAAAATATGATCCCAGGAATGAGTGGGTTAACCTATGATGAGCGTTTGTCAGCACTGGGCCTGCACTCGCTGGGGTTTAGAAGAATGAAGGGGGGGACCTCATTGAAACCTACAGAATAGTGAAAGGCTTAAATCGAGTGGATGTGAAGAGGATGTTTCCACTAATGGGAGAGTCTGAGACTAGAGGTCACAGCCTCAGAATTAAAGGATTTTCTTTTAGGGAGGAGATGAGGATGAATTTATTTAGTCAGAGGGTGGTGAATCTGTGGGATTCTTTGCCACAGACGGCTGTGGAGGCCAAGTCAGTGGATTTTTAAGACAAAGATTCTGCTCCTGTCACGTATGATCTTATGATAGTGCTAATGTGCGGGGTGATCGCTGGTCGACGTGGACTCAGTGGACAGGGGGACTGAAGGCCTGGATAGCTTGGAACAGTAAAGCTTTTCACTGCACTGTGGTAAATATGACAATAATAAAATAATCGTTGAGGTGTAAGCTGCCCGAGCGAAATATGAGGTGCTGTTCCTCCAACTTGGGCAAGAATATTGCGCTCGCTACCACCTATTAGGTAGAACGCCATATGGTAAGCATACCAGACGTGCCTTCTTAACCTCTATCCACCAGTGTTGTCAATGCATAAATGTACTTGGGGGGGGGGGGGTAAGTTTGTTTGAGTGAAGGGTAGCAATCTGCCGCCGCCAGAAGGGGCAGGTATTAGAAACATAGAAAATAGCCAACAGGCGTAGGCCACAAGAAGAAGGATCTCCTGTGGCGTTCTGTGCTGCATCTTGGTACCACCCTTTATGTGAAAACGTTGCCCCTCAGATTCCTATTACCATCGTGTCGTGTAGGGGGTCTAGTACTTCCAGGATGCTCCGCAGTTTGAAGAGCATCCTCCCCTCCAAGACCAACTCCGGTGAATCAAACTCCAACGTCTACCCGACTAGCCGGCTCTCATGAGTTTTTTTATACTGTCCTCTATAAGCCTTCCCCCTTCTCCCCGGTACTCGGCAAAGAATATTGCCCTCGCTACTCACCTAGAACTCCCTATGGCTCATACCAGACCCTTCTTAAACAGAAAGTAGGACATTCGGCCCTTCAAGCCAGGACTGCAATTCAATATGATTATGGCTGTTGACCATCCACAATCAGTACCCCGTTCCTGCTTTTGCCCCCATATCCCCTGATTCCATTAGCCCTAAAAGCTCTATCTTACTCTCTCTTGAAACATATAAGATTGTTAAAGATTGTTAAGGGCTTGGACACGCTAGAGGCAGGAAACATGTTCCCGATGTTGGGGGAGTCCAGAACCAGGGGCCACAGTTTAAGAATAAGGAGTAAGCCATTTAGAACGGAGACGAGGGAACACTTTTTCTCACAGAGAGTGGTGAGTCTGTGGAATTCTCTGCCTCAGGGCGGTGGAGGCAGGTTCTCTGGATGCTTTCAAGAGAGAGCTCTTAAAAATAGCGGAGTCAGGGGATATGGGGAGAAGGCAGGAACGGGGTACTGATTGGGGATGATCAGCTGTGATCACATTGAATGGCGGTGCTGGCTCGAAGGGCCGAATGGCCTACTCCTGCACCTGTTGTCTATTGTCTATTGTCACCCGCAGTTGACATTTCACATCCCGGTCGGTGGAAAGCTGCGCTCTGCGTTTGTGTTGGGTTTTTAGGGGAGGGGAGGGGGGTGCAGGGAGTTCTGTTGGTAGAATGTCCTCATATTCCGTAGAGCAGCCTCTAGTACGGTCTCAATCTGGCTGATATCCGAGGATTGCGTTGCGATGCGTAAGTCATCGGCGTACAAAAACTACTCCTGCACCTATTGTCTATTGAAAAGATCCAGTGAATTGGCCTCCACTGCCTTCTGTGGCCTCCATTAGTAGCTGGAAGCTGTGAATACAGAAGCAGGGCTGGTGAGATGTCCAGCTGGCTTCAGCAGCAGTTTTGGGGCCTTGTTTACACTATGCATCGTCTCTCCGTCCAACACTGTCCAACATTCCATGTGTTGCATCATTCCCAGCTCTGAAGCCAGCCCGGGGCTGAATAACAACTGCTGCTGGCAGAACAGACAGCGTTACATATTCCCCATTACACTGCTATCTGAAATGCAGTGAATCCCTCTTATTAATATTGTGTGCGGTTTTGGTCCTCTAATTTGAGGAAGGACATTCTTGCTAGTGAGGGAGTGCAGCGGAGGTTTACAAGGTTAATTCCCGGGATGGGGGGACTGTCATCTGCTGAGAGAATGGAGCGGCTGGGCTTGTACACTCTGGAGTTTAGAAGGATGAGAGGGTATTTTATTGTAACATATAAGATTGTTAAGGGCTTGGACAGGCTAGAGGCAGGAAACATGTTCCCGATGTTGGGGGAGTCCAAACCAGGGGCCACAGTTTAAGAATAATAACAATAATAATAACTTTATTTGTTAAGCACCTTAAAAACAACCAAAGCTGACCAAAGTGCTGTACAGAAAAAAGAAAACAAGCAAGACATCATAAAACAGGCAGAACAACAGAACATACAACTAACACGAGGCGCATAAATTACATACGAAAATCCAAACAATAAACTAAAAAAAAAAAAAATAAATAAAAAATCTGAGTCTGTTGTCCAATGTTAAATGGTTTAGCGTCAGGTAGAAACTTAGAAAACAGGTGCAGGAATAGGCCATTCGGCCCTTCGAGCCAGCACTGCCATTCAATATGATCATGGCTGATCATCCAAAATCAGTACCCTGTTCCTGCTTTCTCCCCATATCCCTTGATTCCCACATCCAACTCTCTCCTGAAAACTTTCAATCAATTATCCTCCACTGCCTTTTGTGGCAGAAAATTGCACAGATTCACAACTCTCTGGGTGAAGAAGTCTTTCCTAATCTCAGTCCTAAATGGCCTACACCTTATTCTTGAACTGTGACCACTGGTTCTGGACTCCCCCGACATCGGGATCATTTTTCCTGCATCTAGCCCTTAAGAATTTCTATAAGATACCCTCTCATCCTTCTAAATTTCAGTGAATATAAGCTGAGTTGATCCATTCTTTCATCATTTGTCAGTCCCTCCATCCCGGGAATTAACCTGGGGAATTAACCTGGTGAATCTACACTGCACTCCCTCAGGTTTAGAAGGATGAAGGGAAAATCGCATGAAAACAATAGTACAAGGCCTGGATCGTGTGAAAAGCCAGGATAATGCTGAGGCTTTATTTTAGTTTACTTTAGGAATACAGCACGGAAACAGGCCCTTCGGCCCACCGAGACCGTGCCGACCAGCTATCCCCGCACACTAACACTATCCCACACACAATCGGGACAATTTTGCATTTACACCAAGCCAATTAACCTACAAATCTGTACGTCTTTGGAGTTTAGTTTAGAGATACAGTGTGGAAACAGGCCCTTTGGCCCACTGAGTCCACATCGACTAGCGATCCCCGCACATTATCACTATCCTACACACACTAGGGGCAATTTTACATTTACACCAAGCCAATTCACCAACAAACCTGCACGTCTTTGGCGTGTGGGAGGAAAACGAAGATCTCTGAGAAAACTGACGCAGGTCACGGGGAGAACGTACAGACAGCGCCCGTAGCCAGGATTGAACCCGGGTCCCTCGTGCCGTAAGGCAGCAACTCTACCGCTGCGCCACCATGCCGATTTAGATTTTGATCATTTCGCTGCTATCTGAAATTCAGTGAATCTTTCCGATTAAAGTTAAACAGTTACATTCAGGTTTAGAAGGATGAGGGGGAATCTTTAAATCTTACTGAATAGTGAAAGGCCCGGATAATACTGATACTTTAAACGGCACTGAATTGGTAGTAAGGAAGGCAAACGCAATGTTAGCATTCGTTTTGAGAGGACTTAATAGAAAAACTGGGATGTAATGCTGAGGCGCAGTGTCAGCCCATATTTGGAGTATTGGCCCCATATCTGAGGAAGGATGTGCTGACTCTGGAGAGGGGCCAGAGGAGGCTTACTAGAATGATCCCAGGAATGAGTGGGTCAACATATGATAAGCGTTTGTCGGCACTGGGCCTGTACGCGCTGGAGTTTAGAAGTGGGACCTCGTTGAAACATACCGAATATTGAAAGGCCTGGATAGAGTGGATGTGGAGAGGATGTTTCCACTAGTGGGAGAGTCTAGGACCAGAGAGCACAACCTCAGAATTAAGGGACGTTCCTTTCGGAAGGAGATGAGGAGGAATTTCTTTAGTCAGGGGGTGGTGAATCTGTGGAACTCATCGCCACAGAAGGCCGTGGAGGCCAAGTCAGTGGATATTTTTAAGGCAGAGACAGATTTTTGATTAGTGTCAGGTGTCAGGGGTTATGGGGAGAAGGCAGGAGAATGGGGTTGGGAGGGAGAGTTAGATCAGCCATGATTGAATGGCGGAGTAGACTCGAAGGGCTGAATGGCCTAATTTTGCTCAGAGAACTTATGACTGTGAGCATAGAGGTGCAGAGAATAGAGGGATATGGATCCTACAGTTTAACTTGACAACTTGTTCAGCACAAACATCGTGGGCCGAAGGGCCTGTTCCTGTCTTGTACTGTTCTATGTTCTATGTTAAAATGTAGAAAGGTTCGATCACACTGTTAATAATTGGGTTAAATGCGTTACCGGACAATAGGTGTAGTAGGCCATTCGGCCCTTCGAGCCAGCACTGCCATTCAATGTGATCAGCCATGATCACATTGAATGGCAATGCTGGTTCGAAGGGCCGAATGGCCTAATCCCGCACCTATTATCTATTGTCTATTGATCATGGCTGATCATCCCCAATCAGTACCCCGTTCCTGCCTTCTCCCCATATCCCCTGACTCCGCTATCTTCAAGAGCCCTATCTAGCTCTCTCCTGAAAGTATCCAGAGAACCAGCCTCCACCACCTTCTGAGGCAGAGAATTCCACAGACTCACCACTCTCTGTGTGAAAAAGTGTTTCCTCGTCTCCGTTCTAAATGGCTTACTCCTTGTTCTCCTTATTCTCACGAAAGCAACAACTTTTACATTCCTTGGAATGCCGGGTTGCAATGACAAATTGCAAACAGATTCGACATTTATGGTGGAAATGATGTGAAACTATGTACGTGGCCCAAGGAGATGTTGCCAGTTGGGAACTGGCAGCAATGCAGTCGATCAGGAGATGCTGTATACAAGTTCACCAGAGGAATAGATCGGGTAGACGCACAGAGTCTCTCCCCCACAGTAGGGGGCAATCTGGAGAGGGGACGGAGAAGATTTACAAAGATTTCCAAGGTTAATTCCCGGGATGGCGGGACTGTCGTATGCGGAGAGAATGGAGCAGCTGGGCTTGTACACTCTGGAGTTTAGAAGGATGAGAGGATATCTCATTGAAACATATAAGATTGTTAAGGGTTTGGACACGCTAGAGGCAGGAAACATGTTCCTGATGTCCAGAACCAGGGGCCACAGTTTTATGCCCCTGTCCCATTTAGGAAACCTGAACGGAAACCTCTGGAGACTTTGTGCCCCACCCAAGGTTTCCGTGCGGTTCCCGGAGGTTGCAGGTGGTTGCCGGAGGTTGCAGGTAGTGGAAGCAGGTATGGAGACTGACAAAAACCTCCGGGAACCGCACGGAAACCTTGGGTGAGGCGCAAAGTCTCCAGAGGTTTCCGTTCAGGTTTCCTAAGTGGGACAGGGGCATAAGAATAAGGAGTAAGCCATTTAGAACGGAGACGAGGAAACACTTTTTCTCACAGAGAGTGGTGAGTCTGTGGCATTCTCGGCCTCAGAAGGTGGTGGAGGCCGGTTCTCTGGATGCTTTCAAGAGAGAGCTAGATAGGGCTCTTAAAGATAGCGGAGTCAGGGTATATGGGGAGAAGGCAGGAACGGGGTACTGATTGGGGGTGATCAGCCATGATCACATTGAATGGCGGTGCTGGCTCGAAGGGCCGAATGGACTACTCTTGCACCTATTGTCTAAGATGTTGCCTGGACTCAAAGGCCCTCAGCTACAGGGAGTGATTGAGTAGGCTGGCACCCTATTACATGGAGCGCAGGAGGATGAGGGGTGATCTTATAGAGGCGTTCAAAATCATGAGAGGAATAGATCGGGTAGACGCACAGAGTCTCTTGCCCAGAGTAGGGGAATTGAGGACCAGAGGACATAGGTTCAAGGTGAAGGGGAAAAGATTTCATTGAAATCTGAGGGGTAACGTTTTTCACATAAAGGGTGGTGGGTGTATGGAATGAGCTGGCAGAGGAGATAGTTGGAACTATCGCAAAGTTTAAGAAACATTTAGACAGGTACATGGATGGGACAGGTTTGGAGGGATTTGGGCCAAGCGCGGGCTGGTGGGACTGGTGTAGATGGGGCACGTTTGCTGGTGTGGGCAAGTTGGGCCGCTGTAGTACTCTGTGACTCTATGCTCCGTGAAATCTATGCTGTTATACTACAATTGTTGCACTCCCTTCATAAGTTCATAAGTCATTGTAAGTATGCATCGTTTAGTTTAGAGATACCTTGTGGAAACAGGCCCTTCGGCCCACCAGGTCCACACCTGCCAGTGTTTAAGAGGGAACTGCAGATGCTGGAGAATCGAAGGTTACACAAAAAAGCTGGAGACACTCAGCGGGTGCAGCAGCATCTATGGAGCGAAGGAAATAGGCAACGTTTCGGGCCGAAACCCTTCTTCAGACTGATCGGGGGCGGGGGTGGGCGGGGACAAGAAAGGGAAAAGGAGGAGGAGCCCGAAGGCTGGGGGATGGGAGGAGACAGCAGGGGGGCTGAGGGAGGGAGGAAGGGGAGGTTGGGCGATCGTTTCGCCGAACACCTCCGCTCGGTCCGCAATAACCAAGCTGACCTCCCGGTGGCTCAGCACTTCAACTCCCCCTCCCACTCCGTCTCCGACCTCTCTGTCCTGGGTCTCCTCCATGGCCACAGCGAGCAGCACCGGAAATTGGAGGAACAGCACCTCATATTCGGCTTGGGGAGTCTGCATCCCGGGGGCATGAACATCGAATTCTCCCAATTTTGTTATTCCTTGCTGTCTCCTCCCCTTCCTCAGTCCCCCTGCTGTCTCCTCCCATCCCCCAGCCTTCGGGCTCCTCCTCCTTTTCCCTTTCTTGTCCCCGCCCACCCCCGCCCCCGATCAGTCTGAAGAAGGGTTTCGGCCCGAAACGTTGCCTATTTCATTCGCTCCATAGATGCTGCTGCACCCGCTGAGTTTCTCCAGCTTTTTTGTGTAACCCACACCTGCCAGTGATCACTTTACACTAGCAGCACTTACACACAAAGGACAATTTACAATGTTTATCCAAGCCAAATTAACCTACAAACCCACATGCCTTTAGAGTGTGGGAAGAAACCGGAGCACCCGGAGAAAACAGACGCAGTTCGCGGTGACAGAACCCGTAGCCAGGAATGAACCCGGCTCTCTGGCGCTGTGAGGCAGCAACTCTACCGCTGCGCCACTGTGCTCCCCTTAGTTTAATTTAGTTTAAAAATGCCTATCATCGTACCTCGGTACATGTGATAATAAACAGTGTTAGAGTTGCTGCCTCACGGCGCCAGAGTCCTAGGTTCAATCCTGACTACGGGTGCTGTCTGTATGGAGTTTGTACCTTCTCCCCGTGACCTGTGTGGGTTTTCTCCGAGATCTTCGGTTTCCTCCCACACTCCAAAGACGTGCAGGTTTGTAGGTTACTTGGCTTGGCATGAATTTAAATTTGTCCCCAGTGTGTGTAGGACGGTGCTAGTGTGCGGGGATCGCTGTTCGGCGCGGACTCGGTGGGCCGAAGGACCTGTTTCTGCGCTGTATCTCCAAACTAAACTAAACCAAGGTTGATGGGAAGCATCACTTCCAAACAAAGTGAAAGCGCTCCGTCAAAGTCGAAGATAGACACAATATGCTGGAGTAACTCAGCGGAGACAGGCAGCATCTCTGGAGAGAAGGAATGGGTGACGTTTCAGGTCGAGACCCTTCCTCGGACTGATGTGAGGGGAGAGGGAGATATATAGATTAGGTTTCAAAGGTCTTTTATTGTCACATGTACCAATTAAGGTACACTGATATGCGAATTTCCATACAGCCAGACAAAAAAAAAGCAACCTGAGACACAACTACATAAAAGTGAACATAAACATCCAATAGATCATTGTTAGTCGGGATAGTCACAAAAAGCTGGAGTAACATAGAAACATAGACAATAGGTGCAGGAGCAGGCCATTCGGCCCTTCAAGCCTGCACCGCCATTCAATATGATCATGGCTGATCATACAACTCAGTATCCTGTACCTGCCTTCTCTCCATACCCCCTGATCCCTTTAGCCACAGGGGCCACATCTAACTCCCTCTTAAATATAGCCAATGAACTGGCTTCAACTACCTTCTGTGGCAGAGAATTCCACAAATTCACCACTGTGTGAAAAATGTTTTTCTCATCTCGGTCCTAAAAGATTTCCCCCTTATCCTTAAACTGTGACCCCTTGTTCTGGACTTCCCCAACATCGTGACCCCTTACTCTGAAGAATAATCTCGACCCGAAACATCACCCATTCCTTCACCAGAGATGCTGCCCATCCAGCTGAGTTACTCCAGCATTTTGCGTCAATCTTCGGTTTAAACCAGCATCTGCAGTTCATTCCCGGACATTGTTAGCAGGGAGTTAGTTACTTTTTCTAATCTCTTGTTTGTTTAAAGCAAACAGAGATAGCCAGAGACAGCCAGACTGGTGGGAGAACTGGGAAGGGAGAAGAGATGGAGAGAGAGGGAAAGCAAGGGTTACTAGAAGTTAGAGATGTCAATGTTCATACCGCCGGGGCCTAGATTGATTTATTCACTCTCATGACGTGACTATAAGACCATTCTCTGCTCAAAACGGCAGTGTTTCTCTTTGTTTTCATTTAAAAAAAAGCTTCTGGCAATACTGCTGCTGTTCTTTGTTGCTGTCTGGGATTTCTGCTTCTCTCTGAGGCTGCATTTGCATGTTAATTTGCTGATCTTGGAAGTTTTCTCTGAGAAAGTCCTCATTCTCCCAAGTGTCCACGGGTTTTAGAATTGGCTGCGGCGTAGTTTCTTTGTTTAGCCTTGCTGAAAGCATCGCCAAATCTCCTTAGATGGACACGAGATGCTGGAGTAACTCAGCGGGACAGGCAGTATCTCTGGAGAGAATAGACAATAGACAATAGGTGCAGGATTAGGCCATTCGGCCCTTCGAGCCCGCACCGCGATCATGGTTGATCATCCCCAATCAGTACCCCGTTCCTGCCTTCTCCCCATATCCCCTGACTCCGCTATCTTTAAGAGCCCTATCTAGCTCTCTCTTGAAAGTATCCAGAGAACCGGCCTCCACCCACCTCTGAGGCAGAGAATTCCACAGACTCACAACTCTCTGTGTGAAAAAGTGTTTCCTCGTCTCCGTTCTAAATGGCTTACTCCTTATTCTTAAACTGTGGCCCCTGGTTCTGGACTCCCTCAACATCGGGAGCGAGTTTCCTGCCTCTAGCGTGTCCAAGCCCTTAAGAATTTTATATGTTTCAATAAGATTCTTAAACTGTGCCCCTGGTTCTGGAACAGAAGGAATGGGTGATGTTTCATAGAAACATTAAAAAAAATAGGTGCAGCAGGAGGCCATTCGGCCCTTCGAGCCAGCACCGCCATTCAATGTGATCATACAGAATCAGTACCCTGTCCCTGCTTTCTCCCCATATCCCTAGATTCCATTAGCACTAAGACCTATATCGAACTGACTCTTGAAAACTGTAGTTTCGGTTCGAGACCCTTCTTCAGACTGACCCCCTGCAGTCCTTTCCTTCTCTCCGCTCCTAAACTGCTAGGCTAAGAATAAAAGGACGTTCCTTTAGAAAGGAGATGAGGAGGAATTTCTTCAGCCAGAGGGTGGTGAATCTGTGGGATTCTTTGCCACAGACGGCGGTGGAGGCCAAATCAGTGGATTGACTTTCTTGATTAGTACGAGTGTCAGGGGTTATGGGGAAAAGGCAGGAGAATGGAGTTGCGAGGGAGAGATAGATCAGCCATGATTGAATGGCAGAGTAGACTTGATGGGTCGAATGGCCTAATTTTTCTCTAATCACATGAACTTAAGAACAGAAAGGGACTGTGCCTGAGCACTTACTGTCTGCCAAGGCCTGCTGGATCTCATTGGTCTTTATTGTATTGTTTAACGTGAAATTCTTTTAAGCGTATATTTTTTTGTTGTTTTTTTTAGTTTTAGAGATACAGCGTGGAAACAGGCTCCACGGCAGGCTGCACCGACCAGCGATACCCCCACACACTAACACAAGCCCTTGGAGGAAGGACATTCTTGCTATTGAGGGAGTGCAGCGTAGGTTTACAAGGTTAATTCCCGGGATGGCGGGACTGTCATATGCTGAGAGAATGGAGCGGCTAGGCTTGTACACACTGGAGTTTAGAAGGATGAGAGGGCATCTTATTGAAACATATAAGATTGTTAAGGGTTTGGACACGCTAGAGGCAGGAAACATGTTCCCGATGTTGGGGGAGTCCAGAACCAGGGGCCACAGTTTAAGAATAAGGGATAAGCCATTTAGAACGGATATGAGGAAACACTTTTTCTCACAGAGAGTTGTGAGTCTGTGTAATTCTCTGCCTCAGAGTGTGGTGGAGGCCGTTTCTCTGGATACCTTCACGAAAGAGCTAGATAGGGCTCTTAAAGATAGCGGGGGATATGGGGAGAAGGCAGGAACGGGGTACTGATTGTGGATGATCAGCCATGATCACATTGAATGGCGGTGCTGGCTCGAAGGGCCGAATGGCCTACTCCTGCACCTATTGTCTTTTGAGTGTGGAAGGAAAGCGGAGCACCCGGAGAAAACCCATGCAGGTCACGGGGAGAAGGTAGAAACTCCGTAGGGACAGCACCTGTAGTAGGGATCGCACCCGTAGGACTCTGAACCTACTAACCCGTAAAACTCTGCTGCAGCACGGAATACAGCACTGAAGCAGGCTCTTCCACTCACTGATTCCACGCCGGCCAGCAATCACCCCGTACACTGACACTAGCCTAGACACACCGGGGACAATTTACTAATTTTACCGAGGCCAAATGACCTACAAACCCGCACGTCTTTGGAGTGTGGGAGGAAACCTGAGCACCCAGAGAAAACCCACGCAGGTCACGGGGAGAACGTACAAACTCCGTGCAGACAGCACCCGTGGTCAGGATTGAACCTGGGTCTCCGGCGCTGTGAGGCAGCAACTCTACCCCACTAGGGACAATTTACAGAAGCCAATTAACCTACAAACCGAAGACAGACACGAAAAGCTGGAGTAACTCAGCGGGACAGGCAGCATCTCTGTGGAGAAGGAATGGGTGATGTTTCGAGTCGAGACTGGTTAGGGATAAGGGAAACGAGAGATACGGACGGTGATGTGGAGAGATAAAGAACAATGAATGAAAGATATGCAAAAAACTAATGATGATAAAGGAAACGGGCTGTTGGGTGAAAATGAGAAACTAGTGCGACTTGGGTGGGGGTGGGATAGAGAGAGAGGGAATGCCGGGGCTGCCTAAAATTGGAGAAATCAATATTCATACCACTGGGCTGTAAGCTGCCCAAGCCTAATATGAGATGCTGTTCCTCCAATTTGTGTTTAACTTCACTCTGACAATGGAGGAGGCCCAGGACAGAAAGGTCAGTGTGGGAATGGGAAGGGGAATTAAAGTGTCCGGCAACCGGGAGACCAGGTTGGTTCAGGCGGGCTGAGCGAAGGTGTTCCGTGAGACGATCGCCCAGTCTGCGTTTGGTCTCGCCGATGTATAAGGGTCCACATCTTGCAGTATGCAGCGGATGCAGTAGATGAGGTTGGAGCAGGTGCAAGTCAACCTACTAACCCATATGTGGTTGGAGTGTGGGAGGAAAGCAGGGTGGCACAGACCCAGTGTTGATTGTCGGGAAGAACCTGTTCTTCAACCTGGAGGTCATGGTTTTCAGGCTCCTGTACCCAAAGATCTTATAGCGGAGCAAGATAGACCACTCCTTCTAAATGCAATGGGCTGACATGTAGTACGCAACAGAGCGGAACGTGGGCCTTTTTTTCATCCATTTCAGTAACCCGACCCAACCCGATCCAACCCGACCCGACTCGCAGTGTAATCAACGTTGCGGGGGAACAGTTTGAGTTAATAAATTATAATTCTGAAAATGTGAAGATTTTTCCTAAATAACTTTTATTTGTACGAGGATGTTTCCGTAACCGGCTTCCGTCTCCGCACAGTATCCAATGGGATCTTTGGTGCGGAGACGGAAGCCGGTTACGGAAATGGAGCCGAAAATTACCCATGAATCTGCCCATGACCGTACTGCGTCTTTTTCGTCGAGTGATCTATCTTGCTCACTGTAGGATCTTTGCCTGTACCTTCTTCCCCGATGGCTGGGGTGAGATGGGAGCGCGGCCAGTGTGGTGTGGGTTGGTAGCAATGACTCCGGAAGTTCTCCCTCTCTAAGTAATGCCTACCACGCATAGCCTTAAATATAACACACACAGTAATTTTGTAGGGTGTGTGCACATATAATTATATCTTTTGAATCGCCGTGTCATGTTTTTTTTTACATTGATTTTTTAAAAAACATTTTTGACATGATGAGAGGAATAGATTGGGTAGATGCACAGAGTAAAGGGCCTGTCCCAGTTTTGTGCCATTTGCACGTAATTTACGTCACGTCATTTACGTGTCACGATGCACGACGTGCACCTCGCGCCACACACGTGATGCGCGCATAGTTCGTGGCAACGTTTGGCAGTGACGCACGGTCGCGCACAGCGCCCCAGGATTTTGAGGTGTATAAAATCTTCGCACGCCAGGATCACATTGAATGGCGGTGCTGGCTCGAAGGGCCGAATGGCCTACTCCTGCACCTATTGTCTATTGTCTAGCGCCATGGGCGTGACGCGCAAATGACGTCCAAGTGGGACAGGCCCTTAAGGGAATCGAGGACCAGATGACATAAGTTTAAGGTGAAGGGGAAAAGATTTAATAGGAATCTGAGTGGGTAACTCTTTCACACAACGGGTGGTGGGTGTTGAGTGTTTTATTGTCATATGTCCCGGATGGGACAATTAAATTCTTACTTGCTGCAGCACAACACAATATGTGAATATGTAAACGTTGTATATAACGGGGGGAGAGAAAGAAAAAAAAGAAAATGTTCAATAAATAACAAATATTGCGCAATAATAATGTAGTCTTTTGCAGTTCAGACCTCAGAGCTTATTCGTTGTTGTGTTTAATAGCCTGATGGCTGTGGGGATGTAGCTATACCTGAACCTGGACGTTGCAGTCTTCAGACTCCTGTACCTTCTTCCTGATGGCAGTGGTGAGGTTAGCGTGTGGCCAGGATGGTGTGGGTCTTTGATGATACACTACAAACACTTTGAAGAGGGTCTTTGATGATACTGGCTGTCTTTTTGAGGCAGCAACTGCGATAGATCCCTTCGACGGTGGGGAGGTCAAAGCCGGTGATGGACTGGGCAGTGGTCACAACTTTTTGTAGTCTTTATACAGAACGAGCTGCCAGAGGAGGTAGTTGAGGCTGGGACCATCCCAATGTTTAAGAAACAGTTGGACAGGTACATGGATAGGACTGGTTTAGAGGGATATGCACCAAACACAGGCAGGTGGGACTAGTGTAGATGGGACAGAATGGCCGGTATGGGCAAGTTGGGCCGAAGGGCCTGTATATCTAAATTAAAGTAGAGTATTGCCATATCCAAGCACATAACCGATTAGCAAGTGAACAGATGTAGTCCACTGAGCACACTTGCAAGAGGCACCATTTCCAAAGTCCAATCCGTGCTCTGGTTGTTGTGAGCGGGGCCCGATCTAGGCGAGCCCCAGGCTTCCGCTGGGCCTCCAGTCGACGCCTTCCTTGGGGCATGCAGATCAACCGGTGAGCCTACGTCCCTCTCCTCGTCTGTCCAACTTGCCCCTAGTGTGTGTAGGATAGTGTTAGTGTACAGGGATCGCTGGTCAGCACCGACTTAGATATATTAAACGATTTAGAAGAAGGAATTAAACGTAAAATCTCCAAGTTTGCGGATGACGCAAAGCTGGGTGGCAGTGTGAGCTGCGAGGAGGATGCGATGAGGCTGCAGGGTGACTTGGATAGGTTGGCTGATCTATCTCTCCCTCCCAACCCCATTCTCCTGCCTTCACCCCGTACTAATCAAGACTCTATCTATCTCCCCCTTAAAAATATCCATTGACGGCCTCGATAGCCGTCTGTGGCAAAGAATTCCCCAGATTCACCATCCTCTGGCTAAAGAAATTCCTTCTCATCTCCATTCTGAAGGTATGTCCTTTGATTCTGAGGCTGTGGACTCTGGTCCTAGACTCTCCCATTAGTGGAAACATTCTCTCCACATCCACTCTATCCAGGCCTTTCACTCTTCGGTAAAGTTTCAATGAGGACTTCGTCATCCTTCTAAACTCCAGCGGGTAACGTTAGAACGCTCAATCCTGGGATAATTCTTGTAAACCTCCTCTGGACCCTCCTCTCCTGGCACGGTGGTGCAGCGGTAGAGTTGCTGCCTCACAGCACCAGAGACCCAGGTTCGATCCTGACCACAGGTGCCATCTGTAAGGAGCTTGTACGTTCTCCCCGTGACAGGCGTGGGTTGGTTTTCTCTGAGATCTTCGATTTTCCTTCCACACTCCAAAGACGCACATGTTTGTAGGTTAATTGGCTTGGTATAAATATAAATTGGCCCCAAGTGTGTGTGTGTGTGTGTGTGTGTGTGTAGGATGGTGCTAGTGTGCGGGGATCGCTGGTCGGCACGGACTAGGTGGGCCGAAGGGCCTGTTTCCGAGCTGTATCACTAAATCTAAAACCCCTCTCCCAACGCCAGCACATCCCTCCTCAGATACAAGGGCCCAAAACTGCGCCCTGTGCTCCAAAGATGGACACAAAAAGTCGGAGCGACTCAGCGGCTGGGACAGGCGGCAACTCTGGAGAGAAGGAACGGGTGACGCTTCGGGTCAAGACCCTTCTTTTGGGACTCGACCCGAAACGTCATTCATTCCTTCTCTCCAGAGATAATAGATAATGGATATTAGATGCAGGAGTAGGCCATTCGGCCCTTCGAGCCAGCACCGCCATTCAATGTGATCATGGCTGATCATCCCCAATCAGTACCCAGTACCTGCCTTCTCCCCATATCCCCTGACTCTGCCATCTTTAAGAGCCCGATCTAGCTCTCTCTTGAAAGCATCCAGAGAACCGGCCTCCACCGCCCTCTGAAGCAGAGAATTCCATAGACACAACTCTCTGTGTGAAAAAGTGTTTCTTCCTCTCCGTTCTAAATGGCTTACTCCTTATTACCCCTGGATGAAGGCCAATGTTTCAAAAGCCTTTTGACCACCTTATTTACCCCGCGACTCCACCTTCAAGGAACCATGCACCTGTACTCCTAGATCCCTCTGCTCTACAACACTACCCAGAGGCCGACCATTCACTGGGTAGATCCTGCCCTTGTTCGATGTCCCAAAATGCTACAGCTCGATGCCGCCCGTCCCGCTGGGTCACTCCAGCTTTTTGTGTCTATCCAGCATCTGCAGTTCTTTCCTGCACTTTGATCCAAATGCGGCCTAGCCTGAGTCAACAAGGAACGTCAGGCTCATAACATGGAATTATACGCAAAACCACAAAGCCAAGTCATCATCCCACAGCAATACAGCCCCGTCTCTGTGCCGAGGAGCAGCTTTATATCTGGAACACTTGGCAAATATTTGTCTGTATTTACTGTACGTTTGCGGAATGTGAAATTGCAAATGCGCCACACTTCACCACAGTAGTTTCACATAGTGCTGGAGTAACTCAGCGGGTCAGGCAGCATCTGTGGAGAACATGGATAGGTGACATTTCACAGAGTGCTGGAGTAACTCAGCGGGTCAGGCAGCATCTGTGGAGAACATGGATAGGTGACGTTTCACAGAGTGCTGGAGTAACTCAGCGGGTCAGGCAGCATCTGTGGAGAACATGGATAGGTGACATTTCACAGAGTGCTGGAGTACCTCAGCGGGTCAGGCAGCATCTGTGGAGAACATGGATAGGTGACGTTTCACAGAGTGCTGGAGTAACTCAGCGGGTCAGGCAGCATCTCTGGAGAACATGGATAGGTGACATTTCGGGTTGAGACCCTACTACAGTCCTCCAGAGATGCTGCCAGTCAATAAGACCATATTCATAAGTGATAGGAGCAGAATTAGGCCACTCGGCCCATCGTCTACTCCATCATTCAATCATGGCTGATCTAGCTCTCCTAACCCCATTCTCCTGCTTTCTCTGCCACAGAAGGTAGTTGAGGCCAGTTTATTGGCTATATTTAAGAGGGAGTTAGATGTGGCCCTTGTGGCTAAAGGGACCAGGGGGTATGGAGAGAAGGCATGTACAGGATACTGAGTTGGATGATCAGCCATGATCATATTGAATGGCGGTACAGGCTCGAAGGGCCGAATGGCCTACTCCTGCACCTAATTTCTACGTTTCTATGTTAACCCCTGACCCCCATAGTAATCAAGAATCTGTTCCTTCAGCACATTATGTTGTTGCTCAGGATTCTCCCCACTACTACAATCAGCCCGAAGAAGTGTCCCAACCCGAAACATCTCCTGTCTATAGAAACATGGTGCAGGAGTAGGCCATTCGGCGCTTCGATCCAGCACCGCCATTCAATGTGATCATGGCTGATCATCTACAATCAGTACCCCGTTCCTGCCTTCTCCCCATATCCCTTGATTCCTTTAGCCCTAAGAGCCAAATCTAACTCTCTCTTGAAAACATCCAGTGAATTGGCCTCCACTGCCTACTGTGGCACGTTGGCCTTCATTACAAGAGGAGTTGAGTATAGGAGCAAAGAGGTCCTTCTGCAGTTGTACAGGGCCCTAGTGAGACCACACCTGGAATATTGTGTGCAGTTTTGGTCTCCAAATTTGAGGAAGGACATTCTTGCTATTGAGGGAGTGCAGCGTAGGTTTACAAGGTTAATTCCCGGGATGGCGGGACTGTCATATGCTGAGAGAATGGAGCGGCTGGGCTTGTATACTCTGGAGTATAGAAGGATGAGAGGGGATCTTATTGAAACATATAAAATTATTAAGGGTTTGGACACGCTAGAGGCAGGAAGCATGTTCCCGATGTTGAGGGACTCCAGAACTAGGGGCCACAGTTTAAGAATAGGGGTAAGCCATTTAGAACGGGGACGAGGAAACACTTTTTCACACAGAGAGTTGTGGGTCTGTGGAATTCTCTGCTTCAGACGGCGGTGGAGGCGGGTTCCCAGAACTGAACACAATATTCAAAATGCGGCCTCACCAACATCTTATACAACTGCAACATGACCTCCCAACTTTTATACTCAATACTCTGACTGATGAAGGCCAATGTCAAAAGCCTTTTTGACCACCTTATCTACCTGCGACTCCACCTTCAAGGTGCCATGCACTTGAAGGGCTTCGGTGGGGGCGCTGCGAGTCGGCTGCCCTGTCAGCAGCATATCCGTTATTCAATCAATCATAGAAACATAGACAATAGGTGCAGGAGTAGGCCATTTGGCCCTTCGAGCCTGCACCGCCATTCAATATGATCATGGCTGATCATCCAACTCAGTATCCTGTACCTGCCTTCTCTCCAAACCCCCTGATCACTTTAGCCACAAGGGCCACATCTAACTCCCTCTTAAATATAGCCAATGAACTGGCCTCAACTACCTTCCGTGGCAGAGAATTCCACAGATTCATCACTCTCTGTGTGAAAAATGTTTTCCTCATTTCAGTCCTAAAAGATTTCCCCCTTATCCTTCAACTGTGACCCATTGTCCTGGACTTCCCCAACATCGGGAACAATCTTCCTGCATCTAGCCTGTCCAACCCCTTAAGAATTTTGTAAGTTTCTATAAGATCCCCCCTCAATCTCCTAAATTCTAGCGAGTACAAGCCGAGTCTATCCAGTCTTTCTTCATATGAAAGTCCTGACATCCCAGGAATCAGTCTGGTGAATCAATCATGAATCACGAATCAATCAATTTATTCATGACATACACAATAAAGTTCAGTGAAATGAATTTTGCACCAGCGGTACAATCAAAAAAGAACACACAGTACCGGGGATCGCCAGAGAGGAGTGCTCCGATCGATGGCCCGCGGACTATGACTTCCTGAAGCTACGGTCTGCGGAGCTTCTAGCCGCGGGCACGGCGTGGACTTACCATCCGGAGCCTGGGATCCCCTGCCGGAGAAAGCTCCGACCGCTAGCCTGCGGCCTACAACATCCTGAAGCCACGGACTCCGGTAGGAAAGTGCTGATTCGGGCACTCCAAGCCGCGGAGTGCGTTCGACCGATCGTGGCCCCGACCACGGGTGCACAAGGGAGGAGGACTGGCTGAACTTTGTTCTCCGTCTGAAGAAGGGTTCCGGCCCGAAATGTCGCCTATTTCCTTCGCTCCATAGATGCTGCTGCACCCGCTGAGTTTCTCCAGCATTTTTGTGCACCTACTGGCTGAACTTTGTTGCCTTCCACCACAGTGAAGAATGCTGTGGTGGATGTTTGTGTTAAATCTGATTGTGCATTGTGTGTTCTCTTTTTAAGTGTATCGCGCGCGGCTGGCAAATTCATTTCACTGCACCTTCGGGCGTATGTGACATGTATAAAATTGACTTTGACTTTGACCTGCACGCCTCGATCCTTCTGCTCTGCAACACTCCCCAGTTAGTTAAAGAAAAAAAATTACCTGTTTCAAAACAATGTGCTGAGAGGATGAACACGTGCTATTTTAATTGCGCTTTGAAATTGCTAGCCCTGAGGCAGTGAGCAGTAATTAATTTATCAAGGTGTGTTAGTAATTGATGAGCTTGTGATAGTAATTAACCTGGAAAGTTCCTGCCCCTCGGCAACAGTGGAGGTGATCCAACAAGTTCTCTCTCTGCTTATGAACAGGAGATGTTTAGATTAGATAGACACAAAATGCTGGAGTAACTCAGCGGGGGGGACAGGCAGCATCTCTGGGAAGAAGGAATGGGTGACGTTTCCGCGCTGAATTTCTGAGCTAAATCAGCAGCCTGATAGCTTTGCACGATAGCTAAAATAAAACCATTCCTCCAGTTTGACAACCTCATTTATCCACTCATTTATCTCCTCCCGCCTTGATTACTGCAACTCCCTTTACACTAGCATCAGCCAATCATAGAAACATAGAAAATAGGTGCAGGTGTAGGCCATTCAGCCCTTAAGAGCCTGCACCGCCATTCAATATGATCACGGCTGATCATCCAACTCAGTATCCCGTACCTGCCTTCTCTCCATACCCCCTGATCCCTTTAGCCACAAGGGCCACATCTAACTCCCTCTTAAATATAGCCAATGAACTGGCTTCAACTACCTTCTGTGGCAGAGAATTCCAGAGATTCACCACTCTTTGTGTGAAAAATGTTTTCCTCATCTCGGTCCTAAAAGATTTCCCCCTTATCCTTAAACTGTGACCCCTTGTTCTGGACTTCCCCAACATCGGGAACAATCTTCCTGCATCTAGCCTGTCCAACCCCTTAAGAATTTTGTAAGTTTCTATAAGATCCTCCCTCAATCTTCTAAATTCTAGCGAGTACAAACCGAGTCTATCCAGTCTTTCTTCATATGAAAGTCCTGCCATCCCAGGAATCAGTCTGGTGAACCTTCTCTGTACTCCCTCTATGGCAAGAATGTCTTTCCTCAGATTAGGAGACCAAAACTGTACTCATACATCTGTGGTAGAGTCATAGATTGAAACAGCACGGAAACAGGACCTTCAACCCAACTTGTCCACACCGGCCAACATGCCCCATCTACACTAGTCCCACATGCCCGCGATTAACCCATATCCTTCCAAAACCTGTCCTATCCATGTACCTGTCAAAACCCTTCTTCAGACTGATTCAGGGTGTGTGGGGGGCGGGAAGAAGAAAGGAAGAGGAGGAGCCAGAGAGCTAAGGGAGAGCTGGGAAGGGGAGGAGACAGCAAGGGCTACCGGAAATTGGAGAAGTCAATGTTCAAGCCGCTGGGGTGCAGACTGCCCAAGCGGAATATGAGGTGCTGCTCCTCCAATTTCCGGTGCTGCTCACTCTGGCCAAGAAGGATTTCGGCCCGAAACGTTGCCTATTTCCTTCGCTCCATAGATGCTGCTGCACCCGCTGAGTTTCTCCAGCACTTTTGTCTACCTTCGATTTTCCAGCATCTGCAGTTCCTTCTTGAACATGTACCTGTCCAAATGTCTTTTAAATGCTGTTATAGTCCCAGCCTCAACTACCTCCTCTGGCAGCTCGTTACATATCCCCACCACCCTCTGTGTGAAAAAATAGCCCCTCAGGTTCCTATCTTTTGCCCCCTCACCTTAAAACGATGTCCTCTATTTCTTGATTCCCCTACTCTGGGTAAAAGACTGTGTGTAACTATAACAGCATTTTAAAGACACTTCGACAAGGACGGATATGAAGGGTTGAGAGGAATCTGGGCAAGAAGCAAGCAAACATGACATAGGAGCAGAATTAGGCCATTCGGCCCATCAAGTGTGCATTCATGGCTGATCTATCTCTCCCTCCCAACCCCATTCTCCTGCCTTCTCCCCATAACCTCTGACACCCGTACTAATCAAAAATCTATCAATATCCACCTTAAAAATACCCACTGACTTGGCCTCCACAGCAATGAATTCAATGACACAGCAATGACACCACCCTCTGACTAAAGAAATTCCTCCTCATCTCTTTTCTAGAGGTACGTCCTTTTATTCCGTGGCTGTGACCTCTAGTCCTAGACTCTCCCACTAGTGGAAACATCCTGTCCACATCCACTCTATCCAAGCCTTTCACTAATCGGTAAGTTTCAATGGGGTGTCCCCTCATCCTACTAAACTCCACGATGAACCACCAGGTGGCGCCACCAATGGCTGCCTCGCCAACAGTCTGTCTGTCCCTTCCTTGTGTTTTTTTAATATGTGTTAAATGTGTGTTTTCAGTGTTCTTTAGCTTGGTTTATGTGGGGGAACTTTTTTAAATCTCTTACCTCGACGGTGATGTGCTTTTTTTCCCCCATATCGTGTCTCCGTCCGCACTGCGGCCTAACATTGGCGGCCTTTGCTGGAGGCCGACTTCGGGAACTCCAACCGCGGGAGACTGTAGGACTTTGACATTGCGGAGCTCGCGGTCCTTGGTTGGAGGCCGACTTCGGGAGCTCCAAGCCACGGGGGCTTCGACCGCCCCGAGGCGGGGGCTTCGATCACTGACTGCGGATGGTTCGACTCCCCTGACCGTGGGAGAAAAAATAGACAATAGACAAAAGACAATAGGTGCAGTAGGCCGTTCAGCCCTTCAAGACAGCACCACCATTCAATGTGATCATGGCTGATCATCCCCAATCAGTACCCCGTTCCTGCCTTCTCCCCATATACCCTGACTCCGCTATCTTTAAGAGCCCTATCTAGCTCTCTCTTGAAAGCATCCAGAGAACCTGCCTCCACCGCCTTCTGAGGCAGAGAATTCCACAGACTCGCCACTCTCTGTGAGAAAAAGCGTTTCCTCGTCTCCGTTCTAACAAAGAGGAAGAAGTTTGGACATTATTGCCTTCCACCATAGTGAGGAATGTGGGGAATCCACTGTGGTGGAATGTTTATGTTAACCTTTACGTAGTTGTGTGTCTTGTTGCTTTTTTTAGTATGGCTGTATGGTAATTTGCCTATCACTGTACCTTAATTAGTGCACGTGACAATAAGCTCACCTTTGACCCTTTGAACCTTTGAGTACAGGCCCAGTGGAGTCAAACGCTCATCATTCCTGCAGGTATTGAGTTCCGCCAACATTTTATGCTTCGCTGAAGAAATATTAGTTGTTGTTTACGGAGAGAGGGTTGAGGTCTCCAGTTCAGTGAAGGTCTGGCTCGGGGCAGGCCAGTTGTTCTCGTGTCGGGAGAAGGAGTGGAAGGAAGCAGTGGCTGAGGAAGTTTCAAATTAAATGTAAAGATTTATATTATAGAACAGTCCTTCCCACAATGATCAGTGCAGCGTAGGTTTACAAGGTTAATTCCCTGGGATGGCGGGACTGTCATATGCTGAGACAATGGAGCAGCTGGGCTTGTATACTGTGGAGTTTAGAAGGATCTTATTGAAACATATAAGATTATTAAGGGTTTGGACACGCAGGAAACATGTTCACGATGTTGGGGGAGTCCAGAACCAAGGGCCACACAGTTTAAGAATAAGGGGTAAGCCATTTGAAACGGAGACGAGGAAACACTTTTTCTCACAGAGAGTGGTGAGTCTGTGGAATTCTCTGCCTCAGAGGGCGGTGGAGGCCGGTTCTCTGGATGCTTTCAACAGAGAGCTAGATAGGGCTCATAAAGATAGCGGAGTCAGGGGATATGGGGAGAAGGCAGGAACGGGGTACTGATTGGGGATGATCAGCCATGATCACATTGAATGGCGGAGCTGGCTCGAAGGGCCAAATGGCCTACCCCTTTTTCTCTTGAAAGTATCCAGAGAACCAAAGGTTAGTTTATTGTCACGTGCACTAATTAAGGTACAGTGATATGCAAATTACCATACAGCCATACTAAAAAATGCAACAAGACACACAACTACATAAAGGTTAACAGAAACATCCACCACAGTGGATTCCCCACATTTTCCACTATTTTTAAGAGCCCTATCTAGCTCTCTCTTGAAAGTATCCAGATAACCGGCCTCCACCGCCCTCTGAGGCAGAGAATTCCACAGACTCACCACTCTCTGTGAGAAAAAGTGTTTCCTCGTCGAGATAAATGTGTGTCTGGCGCTGAGAGGCAGCAACTCTACAGGGCCTGTCCTACGGGCGTTATTTGCGCGTCATTTATGCGCCATCATTTATGTGTTAAGTCGCACGATGCGCGCGTTGTGCCACGCACGTGATGACATACGCAGTGACGCGCGGTTACGTGCGGCGCTCCAGGATTTTGGGACGTACAAAATTTTCACGCGCCGTCTGCGTGACGCGTGAATGGCGCCCAAGTGGGACTGACCCTTACAACTGCGCCATCAGGGACATCCCGCAAGGCTTTGTGTTTATTTCGTTTCACTCTTATCGCGTGCAGCGACTCAGCCATTACTTGCAAACCACTTCCTTTTGGTTCTTTATCATCATGCAGACTGAGGGCGGATTCCCTCGTCTCTGTTCCACCGCTCAGTGTGATGTTGACCAGTTTAAATGTTGCCAGACTCCACAGTCTTGCACAGCCCAGTGAACCTCCCATCCCTTCCCTTATCAGGAATCTAACTTTGTCCAGTTTAAGTTAGTTTAGTTTAAGGTCATAAGGAATAGAATTAGGCCATTCAGCCCATCATGTCTGATCAATCTCTTCATCTCCTAACCCCATTCTCCTATCTTCCCATAGCCTCTGACACATGTACTAACATTTTTTAGGTGCAGGAATAGGCCATTCGGCCCTTCGAGCCAACACCGCCATTCAATGTGATCATGGCTGATCATCCCCAACAGTACCCCGTTCCTGCCTTCTCCCCATATCCCCTGACTCCGCTATTTTTAAGAGCCCTATCTAGCTCTCTCTTGAAAGTATGGGGGAGTCCAGAACCAGAGGCCACAGTTTAAGAATAAAGGGTAAGCCATTTAGAATGGAGACGAGGAAACACTTTTTCTCACAGAGAGTTGTGAGTCTGTGGAATTCTCTGCCTCAGAGGGCGGTGGAGGCTGGTTCTCTGGATGCTTTCAAGAGAGAGTTAGATAGGGCTCTTAAAGATAGCGGAGTTGGGGGATATGGGGAGAAGGCTGGAACGGGGTACTGATTGGGGATGATCAGCCATGATCACATTGAATGGCGGTGCTGGCTCGAAGGGCCGAATGGCCTACTCCTGCACCTGCACCTATTGTCTATTGTCTATTGTCACTCCAGCATTTGGTGTCTAAAGGCAGTGGTTGGTCAGTGGTTGTTTCACCTCTGGGAGTGTGCGTCAGCAGCACATCTGGCCTTGAGACCCAGGCAAACACAATACATTGATCGCCACTTCGATTTATGCCAGAGAATCACATCGTCATCATGAAAGAAGCCTTTTGTGTTCATGACTTAACGTTTCAAATTATGTATTCGGTGGGGAATACATTGTGTCTGCAAAGGGAATTTCATACGTGCAGCAAAGTCTGGCAGGAGGTACTGGCGAGACACACTTTAGCAAGAGGCTCCACAATCCATCTCCTTCCTCAGTTAGGGTTGCCAACCGTCCCGTATTAGCTGGGACATCCCGTATATGGGGCTACATTGGTTTGTCCCGTACGGGACCGCCCTTGTCCCGTATTTAACTGCTAGTACCCGGGTCGAGCGCCCCGCCTCACCCGTCCCCGACGTAGTGCAGCCCAAAGATCCTACAGCGAGCAAGATAGATCACTCGATGAAAAAGACGTAGTGCGGTCATGGGCAGATTCATGGGTAATTTTCGCTCCCATTTCCGTAACCGGCTTCCGTCTCCGCGCCAAAGATCCCGTAGTCGATTACGGAAACATCCTCGTGAAAATCTTCTCCTCGTTTTCAGAATTTTAATTTACTAACACAAACTGTTCCCCCGCAACGTTGATTACACTGCGAGTCAGGTCGGGTCGGGTCTGCTTACGGAAATGGATGAAAAAAAAGGCCCACGTTCAGCTCCGTTGCGTACTACACGTCAGCCCATTGCATTTAGCAGGAGTGGTCTATCTTGCTCCACTATAGGATCTTTGGTGCAGCCCATGGAGTGCAGCAGCAGCAGCAGCAGCAGAGCCTCGCCCGTGGCCCTGTCGGTCGGTCGGCAGCCCGGCCAGCTGTCCGACCTTTGGACCTTCGCTTACCTCCGCCACCACCACCGCCCCTCCTTCTCACGGCCGATCATTGGTTCATGAGTTGGACGGGGCGCGTGATGTCGCGCGGGCCAAAACTCCTCAGCTGGCCCCGCCGGCTGGGCTTTGTGTACAGTCCAGCACCCGGGGCCAACTCATCATTCACCCAGACACGGCCGAGTCGGTCAGCGAATTGCCGTCGGGAATTTGTCCCGTATTTTGACCTTTTGTTCCTTATTTGGGAGTGAGAACGTTGGCGACCCGATTCTTGAGAGCCCAGGAAATCCAGCCACACTCCTCAGCTGGCTGATCATCCCCAATCAGTTCCCCGTTCCTGCCTTCTCCCCATATCTCCTGACTCCGCTATTTTTAAGAGCCCTATCTAGCTCTCTCTTGAAAGCATCCAGAGAACCTGCCTCCACCGCCATCTATTCACATATTTAGTTAATAGTATTGTACATTTTATTAATATTATTGTAAATTGCAGCTCAATAAAATGGCGTCATGTCATACCCATGTCATACTACACTTTTTTCGCAGAGTGGGGCATCTTGCCCTGCTCTATAATCTTTGGTACACGTGACAATAAACTCACCTTTGACCCTTTGAACCTTTGAGTACAGGCCCAGTGGAGTCAAACGCTCATCATTCCTGCAGGTATTGAGTTCCGCCAACATTTTGTGCTTTGCTGAAGAAATATTAGTTGTTGTTTACGGAGAGAGGGTTGAGGTCTCCTGTTCAGTGAAGGTCTGGCTCGGGGCAGGCCAGTTGTTCTCGTGTCGGGAGAAGGAGTGGAAGGAAGCAGTGGCTGAGGAAGTTTCAAATTAAATGTAAAGATTGATATTTTAGAACAGTCCTTCCCACAATAATGAGAGCAGCGTAGGTTTACAAGGTTAATTCCCGGGATGGCGGGACTATCATATGCTGAGAGAACGGAACAGCTGGGCTTGTACACTCTGGAGTTTACAAGGATGAGATGGTATCTTATTGAAACATATGAGATTGTTAAGGACTTGGACATGCTTGAGGCAGGAAACATGTTCCCGATGTTGGGGGAGTCCAGAGCCAAGGGCCACAGTTTAAGAATAAGGGATAAGCCATTTAGAACGGAGACGAGGAAACACTTTTTCACACAGAGAGTGGTGAGTCTGCGGAAATTCTCTGCCTCAGTGGGCGGTGGAGGCCGGTTCTCTGGATGCTTTCAAGAGAGAACTAGATAGGGCTCATAAAGATAGCGGAGTTAGGGGATATGGGGAGAAGGCAGGAACGGGGTACTGATTGAGGATGATCAGCCATGATCACATTGAATGGCGGCGCTGGCTCTTCGCGCGCCGTCTGCGTGACGCGTGAATGGCGCCCAAGTGGGACAGGCCTTTACCACTGCGCCATCAAGGACATCCCGCAAGGCAATGTGTTTATTTCGTTTCACTCTTATCGCATGCAGCGACTCAGCCATTACTTGCAAACCACTTCCTTTTGGTTCTTTATCATCATGCAGACTGAGGGCGGATTCCCTCGTCTCTGTTCCACCGCTCAGTGCGATGTTGACCAGTTTAAATGCTGCCTGACTCCACAGTCTTGCACAGCCCAGTGAACCTCCCATCCTTTCCCTTATCAGGAATCTAACTTTGTCTCACTAATTAGTTTAGTTTAAGGTCATAAGGTCATAAGGTCATAATGAATAGGAGTAGAATTAGGCCATTCAGCCCATCATGTCTGATCAATCTCTCCATCTCCTAACCCCATTCTCCTGTCTTCTCCCCATAGCCTCTGACACACGTACTAATATTTTTTAGGTGCAGGAATAGGCCATTCGGCCCTTCGAGCCAGCACCGCCATTCAATGTGATCATGGCTGATCTTCCCCAATAAGTACCACGTTTCTGCCTTCTCCCCATATCCTCTGACTCCGCTATCTTTAAGAGCCCTGTCTAGCTCTCTCTTGAAAGCATCCAGAGAACCTGCCTCCACCGCCCTCTGAGGCAGAGAATTCTACAGACTCACAACTCTCTGTGAGAGAAAGTGTTTCCTCATCTCCGTTCTATCAATCTATCTATCTCTGCCATAAAAATATCCACTGGCATTCTCCACCGCCTTCTGTGGCAAAGAATTCCAAAGATTCACCACCCTCTGGCTGAAGAAATGTCTCCTCATCTCCATCCTAAAAGAACGTCCTTTAAATCTGAGGCCGTGACCTCTGGTCCTAGACTCTCCCACTAATGGAAACATAATCTCCACATCCACTCTATCCAGGCCTTTCACTAGTCTGTATGTTACAATGAGGTTCCCCCCCTCATCCTTCTAAACCCCAGTGAGTACAGGCCCAGTGCCGACAAACCATGGCCGTCCAAAGGGGGGGGGTGCGGAGGGTGTTCAGAAAACATATAAGATTGTTAAGGGCTTGGACACGCTAGAGGCAGGAAACACGTTCCCAATGTTGGGGGAGTCCAGGACCAGGGGCCACAGTTTAAGAATAAGGGGTAAGCCATTTAGAATGGTGTCGAGGAAACACTTTTTCTCACAGAGAGTTGTGAGTCTGTAGAATTCTCTGCCTCAGAGGGCGGTGGAGGCCGGTTCTCTGGATGCTTTCAAGAGAGAGCTAGATAGGTCTCTTAAAAATAGCGGAGTCAGGGGATATGGGGAGAAGGCAGGAACGGGGTACTGATTGGGGATGATCAGCCATGATCACATTGAATGGCGGTGCTGGCTCGAAGGGCCGAATGGCCTACTCCTGCACCTATTGTCTATTGTCTATTGTCACTCCAGCATTTGGTGTCTAAAGGCAGTGGTTGGTCAGTGGTTGTTTCACCTCTGGGAGTGTGCGTCAGCTGCACATCTGGCCTTGAGACCCAGGCAAACACAATACATTGATCGCCACTTCGATTTATGCCAGAGAATCACATCGTCATCATGAAAGAAGCCTTTTGTGTTCATGACTTAACGTTTCAAATTATGTATTCGGTGGGGAATACATTGTGTCTGCAAAGGGAATTTTATACGTGCAGCAAAGTCTGGCAGGAGGCACTGGCAAGACACACTTTAGCAAGAGGCTCCACAATCCATCTCCTTCCTCAGCTAGTGTTGCCAACCGTCCCGTATTAGCCGGGACATCCCATATATGGGGCTACATTGGTTTGTCCTGTACGGGACCGCCCTTGTCCCGTATTTGACAGCTACTGCCTGGGTCGAGGGCCCCGCATCACCCGTCCCCGACGTAGTGCAGCCCAAAAGTCATACAGTGAGCAAGATAGACCACTCAATGAAAAAGACGTAGTGCGGTCATGGGCAGATCCATGGGTAATTTTCGGTCCCATTTCCGTAACCGGCTTCCGTCTCCACGCCAAAGATCTCATAGTGGAGCAAAGATAACTAGCGCGGAGACGGAAGCCGGTTACGGAAACATCTTCGTAAAAATCTTCTCCTCGTTTTCAGAATTATAATTTACTAGACTAAGTGGGTCCCAGCATTACACGGGAGGGCTGGTCACCAATGCAATATTTCACCTCTCCACCAATTCCAATATTGCACGCCAGTGGTGGGGGAGGGGGGAGGGCTTTCTGTTACGCTAGTATGGGTGTTGTGGGCCGAATGGATTCTTGGGCTGACAGCCAACTGTTGCCATGATTTAAAAAGCTAAGCCAATGCAAACAAATTGGCTGCAGCCACCCGACAACCAAAATTCATTTTGTGAACACAAACTTTCTAAAAAGGCGAGGCAAACAATTGGGCTGCAGCCACTTTACAGCCGCATCAAGGAGACTCACCGTGGAGTAGACGTGCGTTCAGTGTTATTCGCAGCTTAGAGAGCCGCGACCCTCTCGCTTCCTGGGTCTGGCAGAGTCTGGGTGAGGGACTACACTTCCGGGTATTTTAGTCCCTCCCCCTGCCGCCAGCGGGGGCAGCAGAGAGAATGATGAATTAAAAAAAAATATTAATATCTCTCTGATTTTTCATTGATGGGAAAAATCCTCTGGTCCCGGAAAGTGGAGAGGGGCTCTGAGTGAGGTGGCCAAAAATGACGGGCATAGGCGGCGGCGTTGTCTCGGAAATCGCAGCACAATGGGCCAAAAGCGGCCAAGATCAGACTTTTAGTAACATAGATTAACACAAACTGTTCCCCCACAACGTTGATTACACTGCGAGTCGGGTCGGGTGGGGTCTGGTTACGGAAATGGATGAAAATAAGGCCCACGTTCCGCTCCGTTGCGTACCACATGTCAGCCCATTGCATTTAGCAGGAGTGGTCAATCTTGCTCCGCTATAGGATCTTTGGTGCAGCCAATGGAGTGCAGCAGCAGCAGCAGCGCCTCGCCCGTGGCCCCGTCAGTCGGCAGCCCGGCCAGCTGTCCGATCTTCGGACCTTCGCCTACCGCCACCACCACCCCTCCTTCTAATGGACGATCATCGGTTCATGAGTTAGACGGGGCGCCGGACATTGCCCCCGGGCCAAACTCCTCAGCTGGCTCCGCCGGCTGGGCTTTGTGTACAGTCCAGCACCCGGGGCCAACTCTTCATTAACCCAGTCAGCCACGGCCGAGTTGGTCAACGAATTGCCGTCGGGGAATTTGTCCCGTATTTTGACCTTTTGTCCCTTATTTGGGAGTGAGAACGTTGGCGACCCGATTCTTGAGAGACCCAGGAAATCCAGCTCGTCTCCAGAGATTTGTGTGTGTGTGTGTGTGTGTGTGTGTATACATGATCAATATATGTGCGTATTGGGGAGTGTGTGTATATATGCACACATTGTGTCGGAAGGAACGGCAGATGCTGGTTTAAATCGAAGATAGACACAAAATGCTGGAGTAACTCAGTGGGCCAGGCAGCATCTCTGGAGAGAAGAATTGGGTGACGTTTCGGGTTCTTCAGTGATCAGTACACACACACTGAACACTCTCTCGTTTGTTATATTGTTCACAGTGCACTATGTTTACATATTCTGTCGTGCTGCTGCAGCAAGTAAAAATGTCGCTGTTCTATCTGGGACATATGAAAATAAAACACTCTTGACTCTTACAAAATTTAGACTTAAGAGGTACAGCACGGAAAAAGGCCCTTCGGCCCACCTCGTCTGCGCCGACCACCGACCGTATAGACCAGCGATCACCCCGTGCACTAGCACTATCCCCTACACACAGGGGAGAAATTACAACCTTTACCCAAGCCAATTAACCTACAAACCTGTAGAAAATAGGTGCAGGAGTAGGCCATTCGGCCCTTCGAGCCTGCACCGCCATTCAATGTGATCATGGCTGATCATCCAACTCAGTATCCTGTACCAGCCTTCTCATACCCACTGATCCCTTTAGCCACAAGGGCCACATCTAACTCCCTCTTAAATATAGCCAATGAACTGGCCCCAACTACCTTCTGCGGCAGAGAATTCCAGAGATTCACCACTCTCTGTGTGAAAAATGTTTTCCTCATCTTGGTCCTAAAAGATTTCCCCCTTATCCTTAAACTGTGACCCTTGTCCTGGACTTCCCCAACATCGGGAACAATCTTCCTGCATCTAGCCTGTCCAACCCCTTAAGAATTTTGTACATTTCTATAAGATCCCCCCCTCAACCTTCTAAATTCTAGCGAGTACAAACCGAGTCTATCCAGTCTTTCTTCATATGAACGTCCTGACATCCCAGGAATCAGTCTGGTGAACCTTCTCTGTACTCCCTCTATGGCAAGAATGTCTTTCCTCAGATTAGGAGACCAAAACTGTACGCAATACTCCAGGTGTGGTCTCACCAAGACCCTGTACAACTGCAGTAGAACCTCCCTGCTCCTATACTCAAATCCTTTTGCTATGAAGCTTTTGCTATGAGAGAGGTAGAATCATGTATAGTCTTCCCTGGATAGCACGCAAACAACAGCGGTTCACTGTACCTCGGTACACGTGCCAATAATCAACGTAAAACTAAATAGGAACACAATCGTACTCATTTTAGAGTAGTCCACGGGCGGCACGGTGGCGCAGCGGTAGAGTTGCCGCCTCACAGCGCCAGAGACCCAGGTTCGATCCTGACTACGGGTGCCGTCTGTACACAGTTTGTACGCCTTCTCTCCGTGACCTGCGTGGGTTTTCTCCGGATGCTCCGGTTTCCGACCACACTCCAAAGACGTGCAGGTTTGTAGGTTAATTGGTTCCAGCAAAAATTGTAAATTGTCCCCAGTGTGTGTAGGATATTGTTAGTGTGCGGGTGATCGCTGGTCGGCACGGACTCGGTGGGCCGAAGGGCCTGTTTCCGCACTGTATCTCGAAGGTGTAACGTAAATTCAGTCATTATCACTTCAGCTAGTGTTTGTTTGTGTAAATCAATGTGAGTATAGACACCAAATGCTGGAGTAACTCAGCGGGACAGGCAACATCTCTGGAGAGAAGGACAATAGACAATAGATGCAGGAGTAGGCCATTCGGCCCTTCGAGCCAGCACCGCCATTCAATGTGATCATGGCTGATCATCCCCAATCAGTACCCCGTTTCTGCCTTCTCCCCATATCCCCTGACTCCGCTATTTTTAAGAGCCCTATCTAGCTCTCTCTTGAAAGCATCCAGAGAAACTACCTCCACCGCCCTCTGAGGCAGAGAATTCCACAGACTCACCACTCTCTGTGAGAAAAAGTGTTTCCTCATCTCTGTTCTAAATGGCTTACTCCTTATTCATATAAACTGTGGCCCCTGGTTCTGGACTCCCCCAACATCGGGATCATGTTTCCTGCCTCTTGCGTGTCCAAGCCCTTAACAATCATATATGTTTCAATGAGATACCCTCTCATCCTTCTAAACTCCAGAGTGTACAAGCCCAGCCTCTCCATTCTCTCAGCATATGACTGTCCCGCCATCCCGGGAATTAACCTTGTAAACCTACGCTGCACTCCCTCAATAGCAAGAATGTCCTTCCTCAAATTAGGGAACCAAAACTGCACACAATACTCCAGGTGTGGGCTCACTAGAGCTCTGTACAACTGCAGAAGGATCTCTTTGCTCCTATATTTGTTTCCTCTTGTTATAAAGGAGAGAAGGAACGGGTGACGTTTTGGGTCGAGACCCTTCTTCAGACTCAATAAGTGAATGTACTTTCACTAGAGTGCCCCTTGCTTCCTGCAGCATGGCTGACAATGGGCCCTGTGTCTGTTATCACCAAGTCTACAAGCAGGGGTTTGTCAAATCCAATGACATAAGTGAGTGTTGGCTGGCCTGAGTTAAACAAAGAACACGTTCTTCCAATCTGGCAACTTCCAATCGGACTGTCGTTCTGAGTGTTAAAGATCAGAAATCACCACTGCCTCATAATGTGTAATCATTAACAGGCCACGGCATTCGACAATAAAACGCTCCTGGCACAAGTAACACCATAAAGTGCTGGAGTAACTCAGCGGGTCAGGCAGCATCTGTGGGGAACATGGATAGGTGACGTTTCACAGAGTGCAGGAGTAACTCAGCGGGTCAGGCAGCATCTGTGGAGAACATGGATAGGTGACGTTTCACAGAGTGCTGGAGTAACTCAGCGGGTCAGGCAACATCTGTGGGGAACATGGATAGGTGACGTTTCACAGAGTGCTGGAGTAACTCA
Source organism: Leucoraja erinaceus (assembly GCF_028641065.1). Taxonomy (NCBI): domain Eukaryota; kingdom Metazoa; phylum Chordata; class Chondrichthyes; order Rajiformes; family Rajidae; genus Leucoraja; species Leucoraja erinaceus. The sequence goes on along the minus strand of NC_073378.1, from coordinate 27,046,894 downwards.
GCGGGTCAGGCAGCATCTGTGGAGAACATGGATAGGTGACGTTTCCGGTCGAGACCCTTCTTCCGACGGATGCTTCCCTGAATGTTTTTCTCTGACCACTCTGCACATCAAATGTTTGATATTTGCTGAAATTGTTTAATCCATCAATAAATTATTTAAAAATGATCGAGTCCAAGGGAGAACAAAGGGCATCACGGTGGCGCAGCGGTAGAGTTGCTGCCTCACGGCGCCAGAGACCCGGGTTCCATCCTGACTACGGGTGCTGTCTGTACGCAGTTTGTACATTATCCCCGTGACCTGCGTGGGTTTTCTCCGGGTGCTCCGGTTTCCTCCCACGCTCCAAAGACGTACAGGTCTATAGGTTAATTGGCTTGGCATGAATGAAAATTGTCTCTAGTGTGTGCAGGATATTCTTAATGCGCGGGGATTACTAGTCGGTGTGGACTCAGTGGGCCGAAGGGCCTGTTTCCGTGCTGTGTCTCTAAACTAAACTAAGACCCAGTCTGGGGGAACTGCCAAGATCGAAGAGCAACCATCTGAACGATATTGAATACTTTTGTAACTTTGTACAAAGTGACATTGAATGGCGGTGCTGGCTTGAAGGGCCGAATGGCCTACTCCTGCACCTATTGTCTATTGTCTATTGTCTACGTGGTGACTTTTCACAAGCTTTGTGTATTGCGGGCAAAACAAAGAAGGTCACTGTACCAAGGACATGTGTCAATAAAGTTTCTTCATACACGGGCCTGTACTTGCTGGTTTAGAAGGATGACGGGGAAGACCTCATTGACACATACAGAATAGTGAAAGGCTTGGATAGAGTGGATGTGGAGAGGATATTTCCACTAGTGGGAGAGTCTAGGACTCAGAATTAAAGGACCTACCTTTAGAAAGGAGATGATGAGGTGAACCTGCGGAATTCTAGTACGGGTGTCGGGGGTTATGGGGAGAAGGCAGGAGAATGGGGTTAGGAGGGAGAGATAGATTAAATGGCGGAATAGACTTCTTTGGGCTGAATGGCCTGATTCTGCCGTCACTTATGAGCATAACATCCCCGTAAATGCAAATGCGCACAGATAAAATATATTACATTTTTAAAAATCAATATATTGAAAACTACAATATTCGTGCCAAAATAAACACTGGGTCTTCAATGCAATCAAAGACGGTTCATAGTTGAGGATAGTGTTGCGCAGTGTTTAATAGCCTGATGGCTGTCGGGAAGAAGCTGCTCCTGAACCTGGATGTTACAGTTTTCCGGCTCCTGTACCTTCTTCAGATTCAGATTCAAACTTTATTGTCATTGTCAGTGTACAGTACAGAGACAACGAAATGCAGTTAGCATCTCACCTAGAAGAGCGACAAAGAATATGAACAATAAATAAATATATATTACGTGCATTCAGTCATAGTAGTGCAATTATTTTTTTTCCTGGTCGAAGGAGTGTAACAGCCGCAGGGAAGAAGCTGTTCCTGGACCTGCTGGTTCGGCAACAGAAAGACCTGTAGCGTCTCCCGGATGGTAGGAGGGTAAACAGTCCATGGTTGGGGTGAGAGCAGTCCTTGGCGATGCTGAGCGCCCTTCGCAGACAACGCTTGCTTTGGACAGACTCAATGGAAGGGAGCGAGGAACCAGTGATGCGTTGGGCAATTTTCACCACCCTCTGCAGTGCTTTCCGGTCGGAGACAGAGCAGTCGCCATACCATACTGTGATACAGTTGGTAAGGATGCTCTCGATGGTGCAGCGGTAGAAGTTCACCAGAATCTGAGGAGACCTCTTCCCGAAGGCAGGGATAAGATGAGTGCCTGGCCAGGGTGGTGTGGGTCTCTGATGATGATGCTGGCTGCCTTTTTGAGGCAGCGACTCCTGTAGATCCCTTCGATGGTGGGGAGGTCAGTACCTGCGATGGACCGGGCAGAGGCAACTCTCTATCCAGTTTGCTAAATCTTCCTGGACTCTATGTGATCTAACCTACCTGAGCAGCCTGCTATGTGGAACCTTATCCAAGGCCTTGCTGACGTCCATATAGATCTCACTGAATCCCTTATCAAAGGTTCAATGGTTCTTGCCAAAGGTCTGTAACTCGGATTAGATTGCGTGCACAGCTCTGGGTCGAACAGGTTCAATGATCAGACTCTGTGGGCAGTACACCTCCGTACTTGAATATGGACATTGCCCTATTGAACAGCAACACACAGCCACGAGGCAAGCAGTGATTCAGTGCCTACAACACCCTTGCTCTGTCCCACCCACCAGCTCACATCATAAGGTTCATCAGCAATAGGAGCAGAATTAGGCCATTCGGCCCATCAAGTCTACTCTGCCATTCAATCATGGCCGGTCTATCTCTCTCCTCCTAACCCCATTCTCCTGCCTTCACCCCATAACCTCTGACACCCGCACTAATCAAGAATCTATTTATCTCTGCCTTAAAAATATCCACTGACTTGGCCTTGACTTGGCCGCCTTCTGTGGCAATGAATTCCACAGATATACCACCCTCTGACTACTTAAATCTTATTGTGTATTGTGTGTTCTTTTTAAGTGTATCGCTGCTGGCAAATTCATTTCACTGCACCTTCGGGTGTATGTGACGAATAAAATTGACTTCGACTTTTGACTTTGGGAGAGGTGGGGAAATGGACAAAGCCTGGCAAGTGATAGGTGGAGGTAGACACAAAATGCTGGAGTAACTCAACGGGTGAGGCAGCATCTCTGGAGAGAAGGAACGGGTGATGTTTCAGGTCTCGACCCGAAACGTCACCCATTCCTTCTCTCCAGAGATGCTGCCTCACCCGCTGAGTTACTCCAGCATTTTGTGTCTACCTTCGATTTTATCCAGCACCTGCAGTTCTTTCTCACACAAGTGATAGGTGGTTACAGGTTTCATTGGCAGATGGATGGGCAAAGGCTAGATATTTTTAGTTTAGTTTAACGATACGGGGTGGAGACAAGCCCATCGGCCCACCGAGTCCGTGCCGAAATTAGTCGGAAAACTAGGATGGGGGGAGGGAGGAGGGGGGGGGGGGGGGGGGGGGGGGGGGGGTGAATGATGAATAAGTTTATTGGCCAAGTTATTCACATACAAGGAATTTGCCTTGGTACTCCGCCCGCAAGTGACAACATGACATACAGTAACAGTTAGGAATGACACATAAAACAATAAACATTAATAGTGAAACATTAATAATGAGGGTAGAGGAGAGGAGGGGAGATGAGATGGGGGGAAGGGAGATGAGAGGAAGGGAGGGGAGTGGAGAGGAGGGGGATGAGATGAGAGGAGATGAGGTTACGTGGTTAGAGAATTCAATATTCATAGGAAGGGAGTCTGAAGAAGGGTCTCGATCCAAAACGACACCCATTAATTCTCTGCAGAGATGCTGACTGTCCCGAGTTACCCCAGCTTTTTGTGTCGATCTTCAATGTTCATACCGATGGGGTGTAAGCTGCCCAAGTGTCTTTACGCTGACTGGTTAACACCGAAACAAAAGCTTTTCACTGTACCTCGGTCCACGTGACAATAAACTAAACTCAGGAACTCATGTGTGACGTGCAAGAATTCAAGGCAAGAATTCATTCCTGGGCACGGACTTGCTGCATTTCCCAATGTGTGAACTGTGCCTGGGCTTTCCAATACATTCTCTCTCTCTCTGTCTGTCGCTCTGTGGGGCTGTTATCTGGCATTGGCTCCATGTCCCACTCCAGGGAAACACACACACACACACACAAGGAGATTCTTCCCCTCCTTCCCGGCCTGGACAACATGAGGAGAGAGGGGAGGGAGAGAGGGAAAGAGAGGTGAGGAGGAGAGGAGGGAAGGGGAGAGGAGGGGAAGGGAGAGGAGGGGAGAGGAGGGGAGAGGAAAGGAGGGGAAGGGAGATGAGATGAGGGGAGAGGAGAGGAGATGAGATGGGGAAGGGGGATGAGAGGAGGGGAGGGGAGGGGAGGGGAGAGTAGAGGAGATGAGTGGAGATGGAAAGATGAGGGGAAGGGAGAGGGAGATGAGATGAGATGAGAGAGGGGGGGGAGTGGATGGGAGATGAGATGAGTGAGAGATGAGATGAGGGGAGAGGAGGGGGAGAGGAAAGGAGGGGAGGGGAGGGGAAGGGAGATAAGATGAGGGGAGGGGAGAGGAGGGGAGAGTAGAGGAGAGGGGGAAAGGAGGGAGAGGGGAGTGGAGAGGGAGAGGAGAGGAGATGAGGGGGGGGAGGGGAGATGAGATGAGATGAGATGAGAGAGTGGAGGAGAGGGGAGATGGAGAGGAGGGGAGATGATGGGGGAGGGAGGGGGGGAGGGGGACGGCGCTGAGGGCGGGTCGGAGGGGGGTCGGGTCGGGGGAGGGGGCGGGGAGGGGATTGTGATGAGGGATCAGTCCCCGGGAGTGGGTTGGACGCGCCGCGACGGGAGTGGCTGAGTCTGGTCTCCCCGCAGCCGGGTGGAGAGAGACAGAGAGAGACAGAGAGCGACAGGGAGAGACAGAGAGCGAGAGGAAAGTTTGGGAAAGTGTAAGAACGGGAGAGAGAGAGGATCAACGTGGCAGAGAAGTGGGGAGAGGGAGAGATAGAGAGAGAGAGAGGATCTTGAAGCGAGTGCGAGTAGAGAGAGAGAAGGGTCGGGTGGAGTGAGTGAGGGAGGGAGGGAGAGTGGGTTTGGCCGGGTCAGTGTGAGTTTGAACGGTGTGAGTGTGAACCGTTGTGTGTGTGTGTGAGCTGATGCGGGTGTGAGTGTGTGCGGGTGTGAGTGTGTGCGAGCGGGTGAGTGTGTGCGGGTGTGAGTGAGCGGGTGAGTGTGTGAGCTGGCGCGAGTGTGAGCAGGTGTGAGCTGGCACGGGTGTGAGTGTGAGCTGGTGTGAGCAGGTGAGTGTGTGCTGGGTGTGACTGCAGGTGTGAGTGTGAGCGGGTGTGAGCGTAAGCGTGAGCGTGTGGGCGATTGACGGGTGTGAGTGAGTGTGAGCGGGTGTGAGTGTGAGCGGGCGTGAGTGTGAGCGGGTGTGTGTGAGTGTGAGCAGGTGAGCAGGTGTGAGTGTGAGCTGGCACGAGTGTGAGCAGGTGTGAGCTGGCACGGGTGAGCTGGTGTGAGTGTGAGCTGTGCACGAGTGTGAGCAGGCGTGAGTGTGAGCGGGTGTGTGTGAGTGTGAGCAGGTGAGAGTGTGTGCTGGGTGTGACTGTGCAGGTGTGAGCTGACGTGAGTGTGAGCGTGTGTGAGTGTGAGCGTGTGTGTGTGTGAGTGTGTGAGCGTGTGTGTGTGTGAGCGTGAGCGGGTGTGTGTGAGCGTGAGCGGGTGTGAGCGTGAGCGGGTGTGAGCGTGAGCGGGTGTGAGTGTGAGCGGGTGTGATGCGGGCTGGCCCATGGCCTCGGCGGTGTTTGAAGGGCGCTCGCTGGTGAACATGTACGTGCGGGGCGTGTGGGTGAACGGGCTGCGGCGGATGTCGGTGTGCGGGGCCGAGCGCGACTTCGTGCAGATCCGCAGCGAGTGGTCGAACCGCAACGTGCTCTACCTGCTCCGCACCGTCGCGCAACTCACCCACTTGGCCCGCCGCCTCTGTCATGCCCTGCCCGGGGAGCGGGACCACGCCGACAAGCGCTCACTCCGGCAAGGTCAGTACCCCGCTGCGCTACCTCCTCCCCGTTCTGCCTTGGTATCAATATTGCTATCAGTAATCGTATCAATATTGTATATGTATTGGTACCAGTGTTGGTATGGGTGCAGTTATCAACATTGGTGGCTGTATTGGTATTGGTATCGATATTGTATCAATATCCTTGTCTGTATTAGTATTGGTATCGATATCAGTATCAATATCCGTATTGACTTGACTTGACTATTGGTATCAATATTGCTATCAGTATCGTATCTGTATTGTATAGGTATTGGTACCAGTGTTGGTATGGGTACGGATGCTGTTATCAATATTGGTTTCTGTGTTAGTATTGGTATAGATCAGTATCAATATCCGTATCAATATTGCTATCGGTATGGGTATCTCTATTGGAATCGCTATTGGAATCAGCAGTAGTGTTGGAGTTAGTGTCGGCGTTGGTATCGGTATGGTTGTTGTTATCAATATTGATATTGGTTTATCACTTGCACTGCGAGAGAGAATTGCTTTTGTTTGCTTGCTACCCGGTGAAATCAAATCACACCATACATGATGGTGCTGGATCGAAGGGCCGAATGGCCTACTCCTACTCCTCTTAGGCCCCCTTCGGTCACGGTCAATATAATAGTGTCTAAGCGTCACGACCCACGTGTGTTATTCAAAACCATTGATTCTGTTTTAAATGCCCCACAGCCTGTCTGCTTGGAAGCATCGTCCGAATTGTGCAATGACTTCCTGCACTTGTTTATCAATAAGGTTGTTTCTATAAGGGCTCTCATCTCAGCTCCTGCCTCTGACCCCTCTGTTCCGGCCCCATGCCTGGTGGCATTCGATAAGTTTGTGCCTCTGACATTGTCGGGTCTAGAGGATGTGGTTAGCCATATCAAGCCGTCGGGTTCCCCTTGTGATGCTGTCCCTCCTCTTCTTTTTAAAGAGGTTTTCCCGAGTATAGGGCAGTCGGTCCTCGCCATCATAAACAGTAGCTTGTGTTCTGGGGTTGTCCCCATAAATTTTAAACATGCAGTAGTGCAACCACTACTTAAGAAACCAGGCCTGGATCAAACTGTTCTGGCCAATTTTAGGCCGATCTCCAAGCTGCCATTTATTTCTAAGATCATGGAGAAAGTAGTTTATGCTCAGCTGAAACTCTTCCTGGACGAGCACAATATTCGGGAGGTTTTCCAGTCTGGATTCAAGGCTATGCATAGCACAGAGTCGGCTCTGCTAAGGGTCTTCAACGACATCCTCCTGGCAAACGACTCTGGTAATTATGTGGTTCTTGTCTTGCTGGACCTTCGATCTTGCTGGACCTATCTGCCGCCTTCGATACAGTGGACCATGGAATTTTAATTTCCCGATTACAGCACCAAGTGGGCATTTGTGGCAGTGCCCTGGGATGGTTCAGGTCCTATCTGGCAGACAGAACCAAGCGTGTAAGCCTTGCTGGCTTTGAATCCTCCTCCGCTCCCTTGGCATATGGGGTTCCACAGGGCTCAGTTTTAGGGCCCCTGCTCTTCTCTCTATACCTACTTCCTCTGGGCTCAATTTTAAGAAGGCATGGCATCTCCTTTCACTTTTACGCAGATGATAGCCAGTTATATATGCCACTCAGGAAAGAAGACGACTATTCTCTAAAATCACTTCTGTCTTGTCTTGAGGACATTAAGTCCTGGGTGGCCTTAAACTTTCTGGGACTTAATGAAGAGAAGACAGAGGTGATTTTGTTTGGCCCCAATGGCTGCCGTGAACCTCCCTTTGTTGACTTGGGTCCACTGGCATTGTCCGTAAAGCCAACCGCTTTAAACCTGGGTTTTAGGATGGACGGTGATTTTAAACTAGATAAACAAATAGACGCAGTGGTTAAGTCCAGCTTCTTTCACCTAAGAAAGCTGGCAAAGGTGAAGCCCATTCTCGAGCGGCAGCATTTTGAAACAGTAATCCATGCCTTTATTACATCTAGGCTGGATTACTGTAACGCACTCTACTCTGGAGTCGCACGAGCTTCATTGGCTCGTCTCCAGCTTGTTCAAAATGCTGCCGCTCGCCTCTTGACCGGAACTCGAAAGAGGGAGCACATTACCCCAATTTTGGCCTCCCTTCACTGGCTCCCAGTGCACTTTCGAGTTCATTTCAAAATTCTTTTATTTGTTTTTAAAATCGTTGAATGGACTCGCCCCGCCTTACCTCTCTGAGCTGCTCCACCCATACGCTCCTGCCCGGTGCCTCAGGTCAGCTGATCAGCTGCTCCTTGAGGTACCAAGGTCTAAGCGGAAGCTCAGAGGGGATAGAGCCTTTTCTGTTGCTGCCCCGGCACTCTGGAACACCTTGCCGTTGCACATCAGACAGGCCCCCTCACTGTCCATCTTCAAATCCACCCTAAAAACTCATTTTTATTCTTTGGCTTTCGACACTGGCTGAGACATTGCTCCTGTTCTTAGTGCTTTTAATGTCTTTTAATTTTTAGTGTGTTTTTTATAGTCCTTCGTTTTACGGTTTTATGGTTTGTAATAGCCTTTTGTCCATGAATTCTCATGTACAGCACTTTGTGGCAACTGCAGTTGTTTAAAGTGCTTTATAAATAAAGTTATTATTATTATTATTATTATTATGGCTGACCATGGGTTGGAGGGCGCCTGTGCATGACTTTGTTTAACGTGGGGAGACTGGTGCACAGACAGCCACCCCACGGTCCTTGACAGATCTGGGTCAGGATCCAGTGTCATGGAGTCCAAGACGACCGGAGACCCTTTTCTGCTGCAGCCTTCATCCGCCTTCCCAGCTGTTGTGACGCTCCACTAAGGTCAGCCATCGTCCTCCGCCTGTTCCACCGTTGAGGTCTTGGTTGGATTGCTCTTTGTCAGAGACCTCCCCCTCGACCTTACCGCCATGGGTGGCCCTACCAGGAGCACAGCTCCAGACGGCATCGCTCTCAGGATCTCAGGTCCACACAAGCTTCTCCACCACGACAAGGTGACAATCCACGGATACATGCACCTATTGTCTATGTATCTATGAGTACAGTCAACTATCAAGCCCTACACAAGTACAACGGATAGTATAAAGAGAGTGCAGTGTTCAGTGTCACAGCATTGTAGAGTATCAGATACAAAGAAAAAGTGTCAATAGACAATAGGTGCAGGAGTAGGCCATTCGGCCCTTCGAGCCAGCACCGCCATTCAATGTGATCATGGCTGATCATCCCCAATCAATACCCCGTTCCTGCCTTCTCCCCATATCCCCTGACTCCCTATTTTTAAGAGCCCTATCTAGCTTTCTCTTGAAAGCATCTAGAGAACCTGCCTCCACCGCCCTCTGAGGCAGAGAATTCCACAGACTCACCACTGTCTGTGAGAAAAAGTGTTTCCTTGTCTCCGTTCTAAATGGCTTGCCCCTTATTCTTAAACTGTGGCCCCTGGTTCTGGACCCCCAACATCGGGAACATCATGCCTGCAATGAGGTGGATGAGCCTACACCCCAGCTTGTTCAGAAGGCTGATAAGATCATAAGTGACTGGAGAAAAATTAGGCCATTCGGCCATCAAGTCCACTCTACCATTCAATCATGGCTGATCTATCTCTCCCTCCTAATTCCATTCTCCTGCCTTCTCCCCATAACCCTTTGACACACGTACTAATCAAGAATCTGTCAATCTCTGCCTTAAAAATATCCACTGACTTGGCCTCCACAGCCGTCTGTGGCAAAGAATACCACAGATTCCCCGCCCTCCGACTAAAGAAATTTCTCCTCATCTCCTTCCTAGAAGAACGTCCTTTAATTCTCAGTCCCTAAGAGTTCTCCTGAGTTTAAAAAAAATCAAACTCGTGGTAAGCACGGAGAATAAACGTAGCGGGTACGTCGGAGCTCGGGGACGTCTCTTAGCGGCTCGTAACGCTAACGGCAGGTACTCGGGAAGACTCGCTAACGGCAGATAAGCACGGGAAGACTCGTGAAGATTTTTCAACATGATGAAAAATGTCCATGAGAGCCCCGAGTACCGACGAGCGGCCATTACCGCAAATCTCCGAGTTTGAATCAGGGCAAACTCGGGAGAACTCTTGGAATGAACTCGTACCGTGGGACAGGGCTATTACTGTCCTTCTGAAAGGACTGAGGAAGGTTGTGCTGGCATTGGAGAGGGTCCAGAGGAGGTTTACCAGAATGACCCTGGGTGGACAACAGACAATAGGTGCAGGAGTAGGCCATTCGGCCCTCCGAGCCAGCACCGCCATTCAATGTGATCATGGCTGATCATCCACATCAGTACCCCCCCGTTCCTGCCTTCTCCCCATATTCCCCTGATTCTGCTATCTTTTTTTTAAATCAAAATCTTTTTATTTAGTTTTCAAGACATAACAAGGTGCATGGTTGTCCATTTGTTACAGACAGAGTGTATGAAAAGAATAAATAAAAAACAACTTATGCTAACATATAACAACAAAAACGACAATAAAAGAAAAATAAGATACCAAAAATAATCCCTCCCCAGTCACTGCCGGTGAGTATATGCAAATACCAGCCTGTCACAGCAATAATCCCCGATAAATGAATGGGTAGACTGTTAAACTGTTAAACTGTTAAACTGTGCTTGATGATCAAGCATTTATAAAGTCTGGAATGCATTTAAAAAAGGTCCCCACGCTTTCTGAAACCTTCCATTTGAATGTTGAAGTGAGTACCTGATTTTCTCGTGCTTTAGGCAGGACATAATATCTGTCAGCCATTGAGTATGAGTGGGTGGGGTAGGTTCCGTCCACCTGAGCAGGATTGTTCGCCGAGCCAGAAGAGAAGCAAAAGATATAGTGCGGCGTTTATCTACAGTTAATCTAACCTCCTCACCAGTGACCCCCAAAAAGAGCGATTAGAGGCTTTGGTTCCAATTTGATGTTTAACACCCGGGATAATGTATGAAAAATCTCTAGCCAGAACTCGTTAAGACTGGGGCATGACCAATACATTGGGGTAAGAGAGGCTTCAGAAATTTTACATTGAACACAGAATGGACTAACCTCAGGGTAAATAGTAGATAATTTGGCTTTTGAGATATGGGCCCTATGTACCACTTTGAATTGGACCAGGCAGTGACGAGCACATAGAGAGGTGGAATTAACCAGTTTAAGAATGGAACTCCATGTATCTTCTGAGAGAGAGGAGCCCAAGTCTTCCTCCCATGCTGCCTTGAGCTTGTCCATGGGGGCGCGCCTTAGATACAACATCCTGACAAGTCTATTCTGAGATGGGTTTAAAGAAAGAACTGTATCAACAAGGGTCGTGTCTGTTGGTATAAAAGAGCTGGGCAATTTATGGAACACATAATGTCTTGTTTGCAAGTATCGGAAAAAATCTGACTCTGGAAGATTGAATTTGTTGCTTAATTGTTCAAATGATGCTACAGTGTTACCCATACGCACGTCCTTGAAGCGCACAATACCCTTCCTATGCCATTCTTTAAAGCCCGGGTCCTGAGTTGATGGTTTAAAAAGGTGGTTTGATGCAATAGGGCTCAGTAGAGAAAGGTTATGCAAACCCAAACCATTTCCTGAATTGAACCCATATCCTCAAAGAGTGTTGAACCACTGGGTTTTTTACAGATTTAATTGAGGGGAGTGGAAGTGATGAACCAAATAGTGCAGGTGTGGACTTATTATCATCTGTGTGAAATTCCATGGCTACCCAGTCAGGGCAATCGGGCTGGCTGTGGAAGAAAGACCAAAATGCAAGGCAGCGCAGGTTGGCAGCCCAATAATAAAAATGAAAGTTTGGGAGAGCCAGGCCACCAGCAGCCTTGGTTTTTTGAAGGTGGGTCTTATTAAGACGAGGCCGCTTAGCTCTCCAGAGAACTGAGTCAAGATGGTCGAAGAAGGACCTGGGGATAAAAACTGGTAGAGTCTGCAAAAGATACAAACATTTTGGTAAGATGGTCATTTTGATTGAATTTATCCGGCCGACAAGTGACATCGACAAAGGTGACCACTGCTATCTTTAAGAGCTTAATCTCGCTTCCTCCAATTTGATGACCTGCAAAAGATCATCCACACATTCATCTCCTCCCGCCTAGATTGCTGCAACTCCCTTTACGCTGGCATCAGCCAATCTTCCCTGTCCCGCCTGCAACTGGTCCAAAACGCCGCAGCGAGACTCCTGACGGGCACCCGAAAAAGGGACCACATCACCCCGATCCTGGCCTCTCTCCACTGGCTCCCTGTGCGGTTCCGTATAAACTTCAAGATACTCCTCCATGTCTACAAAGCCCTCAATGGGCTTGCCCCCTCCTACATAAAAAGTCTTCTCACCCACCACTCCACCTCCAGGCCCCTCAGATCAGCCGACTTGGGGCTGCTGAATATCCCGCGGTCTAGGCATAAGCTCAGGGGCGACCGCGCCTTTGCGGTTGCAGCTCCTAGACTATGGAACAGCATCCCTCTTCCCATCAGAACTGCCCCCTCCATCGACTCTTTTAAGTCAAGACTAAAGACTTATCTATACTCCCAAGCCTTTCCTGACGTCCTCTGAGTGAGGGCTACATGTATATATGTATGTAGTCTGTTTTGTTGTGCTATTCTTATAACAAATGTAAAGCACTTTGGCCAACGAGAGTTGTTTTTTAAATGTGCTATATAAATAAATGTGACTTGACTTGACTTGACTTTCTCTTGAAAGCATCCAGAGAACCGGCCTCCACCGCCTCCTGAGGCAGAGAATTCCGCAGACTCACAACTCTCTGTGTGAAAAAGTGTTTCCTCGTCTCCATTCTAAATGGCTTACCCCTTATTCTTAAACTGTGGCCCCTGGTTCTGGACTGCCCCAACATTGGGAAGATGTTTAAGATGTTTAAGCCTACGCTTGGTCTCACCGAGACCAATCATTGTGAGACCAAGCGTAGGCTTGGCGATCGTTTCGACGAACACCTCCGCTCGGTCCGCATTAACCAACCTGACCTCCCGGTGGTTGGGCACTTCAACTCCCCCTCCCATTCCGAATCTGACCTTTCTGTCCTGGGCCTCCTCCATGGCTGGAGTCAGCTCCACCGTAAATTGGAGGAACAGCACGTCATATTCCGCTTGGGCAGTCTGCATCCTGGTAGCATGAACATTGAATTCTCACAATTCTGTTAGCCCCTTGCCGTCTCCTCCCCTTCCCACCTCTCCCCCAGCCCTCGGGCTCCTCCTCCTCCTCCTTTTTTCTCCCCGCCCCCACCCCCCCCCCCCCATCAGTCTGAAGAAGGGTTTTGGCCCGAAACGTTGCCTATTTCCTTCACTCCGTCGATGCTGCTGCACCCGCTGAGTTTCTCCAGCATTTTTGTGTACCATCGGAAAGATGTTTCCTGCCTCTAGCGTGTCCAAACCCTTAATAATCTTATATGTTTCAATAAGATACCCTCTCATCCTTCTAAATTCCAGAAAATACAAGCCCAGCCACTCCATTCTGTCAACATATGACAGTTCCGCCATCCTGGGAATTAAGAGGGCTGTGGAGGCTAGGTCAGTGGATGTTTTTAAGGCAGAGATAGACAGGTTCTTGATTAGAACTGGTGTCAAGGGTTATGGGGAGAAGGCAGGAAAATGGGAGAAGGATGCAGAGATCAGCCATGGTTGACGGGCAGAGTAGACTCGATGGGCCGAATGGTCTAATTCTACTCCCAGAACTTGTGAACTTGTGATCATATGATGAGCGTTTGATGACACTGGGCCTGTACTAGCTGGAGTTTAGAAGAATGATGAGGGGGGACCTCATTGAAACTTACCTGATACTGAATTATCTGGATTTAGGGTGGCACGGTGGCGCAGCGGTAGAGTTGCTGCCTCACAGCGCCAGAGACCCGGGTTCCATCCTGACTACGGGTGCTGTCTGCACGGAATTTGTACGTTCTCCCCGTGACCTGCGTGGGTTTTCTGCTGGTGCTCTGGTTTCCTCCCACACTCCCAACGGCATACAGGTTTGTAGGTTCATTGGCTTTGGTAAAAGTGTAAATTGCCCCTTGTGTGTGTAGGATAGTGCTAGTGTGCGGGATCGCTGGTCGGGGCGGACTCGGTTGGCCGAAGGGCCTGTTTGCGCGCTGTATCTCTAAATTGTAAAGTCTAAAGACCAGTTCGTTCGGGAGCTCTTCAGAGAGTTTAGTTGAGTTTAGTTTATTGTCACGTGTACCGAGGTACGGTGAAAAGCTTTTGTTGCGCGCTAACCAGTCAGCGGAAAGACTATACATGACTACAATCGAGCCATTCATAGTGTACAGATACACACTAAGGGAATAACGTGAATAACGTCTAGTGCAAGATAAAGTCGAGTAAAGACCGATCAAAGATAGCCCAAGGATCCACAATGAGATAGCTGGTAGCTGAGGACCGCTCTCTAGTTGGTGAGAGGACGGTTCAGTTGCCTGATAACAGCCGGGAAGAAACTGTCCCTGAATCTGGAGGTGTGCGTTTGTTTTCACACTTCTGTAACTCTTGCCCGATGGGAGAGGGGAGAAGTCAGGGCTGAACACGCGCACAACTGCGCACACAATGGCGTCTTGTCTCTTCTTGTGCGTGGCGGTGGAATGATTGGTGGAAACAGGGGCCGCGACGTGAACTCTCTTTCCTTGACCCCAGGAGAGTTATAAGGGACATGCCGAACTTGCTAAACCTTAGAAACAGAAACATAGAAAATAGGTGCAGGAGGAGGCCATTCGGCCCTTCGAGCCAGTACCGCCATTCATTGTGATCATGACTGATCGTTCCCAATCAATAACCCGTGCCTGCCTTCTCCCCATATCCCTTGATTCCACTAGCCCCTAGAGCTCTATCTAACTCTCTCTTAAATCCATCCAGTGACTGGGCCTCCACAGCCCTCTGTGGCAGGGAATTCCACAAACTCACAACTCTCTGGGCGAAAATGTTTTTTCTCACCTCAGTCTTAAATGGCCTTCCCTTTACTCTAAGACTGTGGCCCCTGGTTCTGGACTCGCCCAACATTGGGAACATTTTTCCTGCATCTAGCTTGTCCAGTCCTTTTATAATTTTATATGTTTCTATAAGACCCCTCCCCTCATCCTTCTAAACTCCAGTCAAAACCAGCCTAGTTTTTTCAATCTTTCCTCATATGACAGCCCCGCCATCCCAGGGATCAATCTCTTGAACCTACGCTGCACTGCCTCAATCACAAGGATGTCCTTCCTCAAATTAGGAGACCAAACCTGCACACAATACTCCAGATGTGGTATCACCAGAGCCCTATACAACTACAGAAGAACCTCTTTACTCCTATACTCAAAACCTCTCGTTATGAAGGCCAACATGCCATTAGCTTTCTTCACTGCCTGCTGTACCTGCATGCTTACTTTCAGTGACTGGTGCACATGGACACCCAGGTCTCGTTGCACTTCCCTTTTTCCTCATCTGACACCATTGAGATAATAATCTGCCTCCTTGTTCTTACCAAAGTGGATCTCACATTTATCCACATTATACTGCACTAGACATTGATCAATAAATGATTGAGGGCAAACTCCTGGATAATTCATGAACATGATAGAAATTCGAGAGAGTCAGGGGTCAGAGGTTAGTGCAGGTGCTACTACTGAGGAGATGGTGCTTGGGTACCTGAGAAGTCTGAATAGACAATAGACAATAGGTCAGGAGTAGGCCATTCGGCCCTTCGAGCCATTCGATGTGATCATGGCTGATCATCCCCAATCAGTACGCCGTTCCTGCCTTCTCCCCATATCTCCCCATCTAGCTCTCTCTTGAAAGCATCCAGAGAACCTGCCTCCACCGCCCTCTGAGGCAGAGAATTCCACAGACTCACCACTCTCTGTGAGAAAAAGTGTTTCCTCGTCTCCGTTCTAAATGGCTTACCCCCTATTCTTAAACTGTGGCCCCTGGTTCTGTTCTCCCCCAACATCGAGAACATGTTTTCTGCCTCTAGAGTGTCCAAGCCCTCAACAATCTTATATGTTTCAATGAGATACCCTCTCATCCTTCTAAACTCCAGTGTACAAGCCCAGCTGCTCCATTCTCTCAACATAATGCAGTCCCGCCATCCCGGGAATTAACCTTGTAAACCTACGCTGCACTCCCTCAATAGCAAGAATGTCCTTCCTCAAATTAGGGGACCGAAACTGCACACAATGCTCCAGGTGTGGTCTCACTAGGGCTCTGTACAAAGTGGATACAGTGTGGAAACAGGCCCTTTGGCCCAACTTGCCCACATCAGCCAACATGCCCCATCTACACTAGTTCCACCTGCTTGCGTTTGGCCTAAGACGGACACAAGAAGTTGGAGTAACTCAACGGGACAGGCAGCATCTCTGGAGAGAAGAGATGGGTGACGTTTTGGGTCGAGACCCTTCTCGTATCCCTCCGAAACAATCCAACCCATGTACCTGTCTCAATGTTTAAGAAGGAACTGCAGATGCTGGAAAATCGAAGGTAGACAAAAGTGCTGGAGAGCGGGCGAGGCAGCATCATAGATGCTGCCTCCCCCGCTGAGTTTCTCCAGCACTTTTGTCTACCTGTCTAAATGTTTCTTTAACGTTGCGATAGTCCCAGCCTCAACCACTTCCTCTGGCAGCTCATTCCATACACCCACCCCTCACCATGTGAAAAAGTTTCCCCCTCGGGTTCCTATTAAATCCTTTCCCTCTCACGTTACATCTAAGTCCTTTGGTTCGTGGTTCCCTTATTCTGGGTAAAAGACTCTGTGGGTCCCCTCAGATCTTTCCTAAACTGAAGGAAGGACTTTCTTGCTATTGAGGGAGTGCAGCGTAGGTTTACAAGGTTAATTCCCGGGATGGCGGGACTGTCATATGCTGAGAGAATTGAGCAGCTGGGTTTGTACACTCTGGAGTTGAGAAGGATGAGAAGGAATCTCATTGAAACATACAAGATTGTTAAGGGCTTGGACACGCTAGAGGCAGGAAACATGTTCCCGATGTTGGGGGAAGTCCAGAACCAGGGGCCAGTTTATGAATAAGGAGTAAGCCAGCATTATGCTGCTGGCCTTGCCGAGGCAGCGTGAGGTGTAGATGGAGTCAATGGAAGGGAGGTTGGTTTGTGTGATGGTTTGGGCTGCGTCCACAATTCCCTGCAATTTCTTGTGGTCTTGGATGGAGCTGTTCCCAAGATAGCCTGAGGTTTTTCTGTCATATGTACCCACAAACAGAACAATAACATTCTTACTTGCAACAGCTTAATCAGACCTGTACACAATAAACAGTCTGAAGAAGGGTCTCGACTCGAAACGTCACCTATCCCTTCGCTCCACAGATGCTGCCTCACCTGCTGAGGTTCTCCAGCATTTTTGTTTACCTTCGATTTTTCTAGCATCTGCAGTTCCTTCTTGAACAATAATCGAAGACATGGTTGAATTAATAACCTCAATAGCAGAACATCCCAAAGTGAAACCAAAGTCCTGAGAGGTTCCTAGTTAAGGTTTATATCGCCTGCCCCACACATCATAGACGTGCCGGTTTGTAGGTTAAGTGTTTCAGTAAATTGTAAATTGTCCCTAGTGTGTCGGATGCTGCTAGTGTACGGGGTGATTGCTGGTCGGCGCGGACACGGTGGGCCAAACGACCTGCTGTAGTGCCCAGGTCGGGTGTCCCAGGACTGGCCGTAGCGCCCTGGGTCACCTGCGTGCCCCGGGACTGGCTGCAGTTCCCAGGTGGCGAAAACTAATTTGAAAAAAAATACGCCTGCGGGCCGGATGATTTCGGGTTATGGGCCGGATCCGGCTCGTGGGCCTTAGGTTGCTGACCCCTGCCCTAGACGTCAGGCCGCATTGTGTCCCCCCCATGTTTCATAAGTGATTTCCGCCCATGGCATCTGAAAATGCGCAGGTGGCACGTGCATCCATGTTCTCCACAGAAAGCTGAGACTCCGCTGTGAGTCACCTATACTCCAGCACTCTGTGAAACGTCACCTATCCATGTTCTCCACAGATGCTGCCTGACCCGCTGAGTTACTCCAGCACTCTGTGAAACGTCACCTATCCATGTTCTCCACAGATGCTGCCTGACCCGCTGAGTTTAATAATGCCCCTGTCCCACTTAGGAATCCTGAACGGAAACTTCTGGAGACTTTGCGCCCCACCCAAGGTTTCCGTGCTGTTCCCGGAGGTTGCAGGTGGTTGCCGGAGGTTGCAGGTAGTGGAAGCATATAGGGAGACTGACAAAAACCTCCGGGAACCGCATGGAAACCTTGGACGGGGTGCAAAGTCTCCAGAGGTTTCCGTTCAGGTTTCCTAAGTGGGACAGGGGCATTACTCCAGCACTATGTGAAACGTCGCTTATCAGTCCCCCCTCCATGTTTTAAAAGCGATTTTCGGCCCACGTGAGCAGAACTGCACGCAACACCCCAGATGTGGCCTGACCAAAGTCTGCTATAGAGCTGCATCCTGACTTCCTGACTCTTGTACTCAACGCCCCGACCGATGAACGCAAGCGTGACGTACGCCTTCTTTCCCACTTCCTTGAATTAAGGAATTAACCCTGGCCTGCCCGGCAGCAGTTTTGTTGTAAACAAACATTCCATCCTCCAAGGCAGACAACAATGCTGGAGAAACTCAGCGGGTGAGGCAGCATCGATGGAGCGAAGGAATGGGTGACTTTTCCATCCATAGATGCTGCCTCACCCGCTGAGTTTCTCCAGCATTTCTCCAGTTTCTCCAGTCTGCCTTCGATTGTTCCAGCAACTGCAGTTCCTTCTTAAACATTACAACCTCCCACGTATGTTTGAGAATACATCAGAGAGGGTGTTACCCTGGGTCATTAAGAAACAGTCATTACTGATCCTCACAGGAAATGAATCCCCAGGCAGTCTTAAGATCAGTGGAATGAATCTATATATTGTTTCCCTTGTCCCGAACCAGTCTGAAGAAGGTTCTCGACCCAAAACGTCACCCACTCCTTCTCTCCAGAGATGCTGCCTGTCTGTCGCGCTGAGTTACTCCAGCTTTTTGTGTCTTTCAATAGCCAATAGACAATAGGTGCAGGAGTAGGCCATTCGGCCCTTCGAGCCAGCACCGCCATTCAATGTGAGCATGGCTGATCATCCCCAATCAGTACCCCGTTCCTGCCTTCTCCCCATATCCCCTGATTCCGCTATTTTTAAGAGCCCTTTCTTGCTCTCTCTTGAAAGCATCCAGAGAACCTGCTTCCACCGCCCTCTGAGGCAGAGAATTCCACAGACTCGCCACTCTCTGTGTGAAAAAGTGTTTCCTCGTCTCCGTTCTAAATGGCTTACCCCTTATTCTTAAACTGTGGCCCCTGGTTCTGGACTCCCCCAACATCGGGAAAATGTTTCCTGCCTCTAGCGTGTCCAAACCCTTAACAATCTTATATGTTTCAATAAGATCATAGTATGACATAATATGACTCATAATATGACTCATAATACGAGTCCTAATTTGAGGAGAGACACTTTTGCCATAGATGGAGTACAGAGAAGGTTCACCAGACTGATTCCTGGGATGGCAGGACTTTCATGTGAAGAAAGACTGGATAGACTCGGCTTGTACTCGCTAGAATTTAGAAGATTGAGGGGGGATCTTATAGAAACTTACAAAATTCTTAAGCGGTTGGACAGGCTAGATGCAGGAAGATTGTTCCCGATGTTGCGGAAGTCCAGAACAAGGGGTCACAGTTTAAGGATAAGGGGAAAGTCTTTTAGGACCGAGATGAGAAAAACATTTTTCAAACAGTGAGTGGTGAATCTCTGGAGCTCTCTGCCACAGAAGGTAGTTGAGGCCAGTTCATTGGCTATATTTAAAAGGGAGTTAGATGTGGCCCTTGTGGCTAAAGGGATCAGGGGGTATGGAGAGAAGGCAGGTACAGGATACTGAGTTGGATGATCAGCCATGATCATATTGAATGGCGGTGCAGGCTCGAAGGGCCGAATGGCCTACTCCTGCACCTATTTTCTATGTTTCTATACTAGTTTCTTATGTTTATAAGATTGTTAGGGTTTGGACTCGTATTGAGTCATGCATTTCGTTGCATTGTTGTAAGGGTTGGACTCGACAATGTAAATTGAATCATTCATTTTTTTGTATTTCATTTATGCTTTTGTAGTTATGCCTACTTTCTTCTCAGTAACCGCTGCTTGCCTGGATCCCTTAGAATTAGAGAGACGTGCAAGCGTGAAGTCATACTTGCTATGTAGTTAATAAAGTCTTTGGATCTTTATCCTGGTGTAAGGCTCCAGTTATTATGCGGACAACACTCAACATGGTGTCAGAAGTGTGATGCGAACCCACGCCTGCACTTGGACCTTGCTCAGTATATACTGCAATGACCAACCCGTCACCCCGGAAACCAGTGTTTAAAAAGGAACTGCAGATGCTGGAAAATCGAAGGTAGCCAAAAATGCTGGAGAAACTCAGCGGTTGAGGCAGCATCTATGGAGCGAAGGGAATAGGCCAGGTTTCGGGACGAAACCCTTCTTCAGACAGCTCATTTTGAGGATGTGGTCATAGAGTTGGAGGGAAGGGGGAATCACAGAGGGGGGGCAGTGAGAGAGGAGGTTGTTAAGCTGTCTTCGGATGGAGGAGGAGGAGAACATCTTCAAAGTAGGCGTACCTTGAGGAGATTTCGCAGTGGAGTGGACGAAAATGTTTAAGAAGGAACTGTAGATACTGGAAAATCGAAGGTAGACAAAAGTGCTGGAGAAACTCAGCGGGTGAGGCAGCACCTATGGGGCGAAGGAAATAGGCAACGTTTCGGGACGAAACGTTGCCTATTTCCTTCGCACCATAGATGCTGCCGCACCCACTGAGTTTCTCCAGCACTTTTGTCTGCCCCGGAAACCAGGTCGTGTTTGTACGCCGATCACTTGCGCATCGCAACGCAATCCTCGGACACCAGCCAGATTGAGACCGTACCAGAGGCTGCTCTACGGAATATGAGGACATTCTACCAACAGAACTCCCCGCACCCCCCCCCCCCCCCCCTTCCCCCAAAAAAACCCAACACAAACGCAGAGCTCAGCTTTCCACCAACCGGGATGCGAAATGTCAACTGCGGGTGACAACAGACAATAGACAACAGGTGCAGGAGTAGGCCATTCGGCCCTTCGAGCCAGCACCGCCATTCAATGTGATCACCGCTGATCATCCACAATCAGTACCCCGTTCCTGCCTTCTCCCCATATCCCCTGACTCCACTATTTTTAAGAGCCCTATCTAGCTCTCTCTTGATAGCATCCAGAGAACCTGCCTCCACCGCCCTCTGAGGCAGAGAATTCCACAGACTCACCATTCTCTGTGAGAAAAAGTGTTTCCTCGTCTCCGTTCTAAATGGCTTAACTCCTTATTCTTAAACTGTTTGGCCCCTGGTTCTGGACTCCCCCAACATCAGGAACATGTTTCCTGCCTCTAGTGTGTCCAAGCCCTTAACAATCTTATACGTTTCAATGAGATACCCTCTCATCCTTCTAAACTCCAGAGTGACATCTTTTTCACACAGAGGGTAGTGAGTGTATGGAACGAGCTGCCAGAGGAGGTAGTTGAGGCTGAGACTATAACAACTGCCACAGTGCTGCCTCTTCCTGAAAGAGTGTAAATGTCCTGCTGCAAGATGTCTGGACTGAGGAAGGCCTCTGCCTATTGTTCCTGCATTACATTGCAGCAGACAGCTGGCCAGCTGTTTCTTTCTGTGTATAACATTCTTCAGCAGTGACTCACAAAGTCCGATGATGTCTGTGAATAACTGTGTCTGTGAATAACTATGACACAAAGTCTGTGTCATAGTTATTCCATTCACTATGACACAGCGGCACAGCGGTAGAGTTGCTGCCTCACAGCGCCAGAGACCTGGGTTCCACCCCGACTACGGGTGCTGTTTGTACGGAGTTTGCACGTTCTCCCCGTGACCTGCGTGGGTTTTCTCCGAGAGACAATAGACAATAGGTGCTGGAGTAGGCCATTCGGCCCTTCGGCCCTTCGAGCCAGCACCGCCATTCAATATGATCATGGCTGATCATCTCCAATCAGTACCCCGTTCCTGCCTTCTCTCCATATCCCTTAACTCCACTATCTTGAAGAGCTCTATCTAACTCTCTCATGAAAGCATCCAGAGAACTGGCCTCCACCGCCCTCTGAGGCAGAGAATTCCACAGACTCACCACTCTCTGTGTAGAATAAGAGAGATCTTCGGATTCCTCCCACACTCCAAAGACGTGCAGGTTTGTAGGTTAATTGGCTTGGTGTATGTATAAATTGTCCCTAGTGTTGTGTGTAGGATTGTGCTAGTGTACGGGGTGATCACTGGTTGGCATGGACTCGATGGGCCGAAGGGCCTGTTTCCGCGCTGTATCTCCCTCGTAAAATGTAAAGTAAAATCCTTTCTACATTCTTTCCAACTTATTGACATCCTACGTAAAAAGCGATTTCACGATTCTAAACTTACTAATTGTGAGAGTGGTAGACACATACAGCATGGAAACAGATTCTTAAAGCCCTGTCCCACGGTACGAGTTCATTCCAAGAGCTCTCCCGAGTTTAAAAGAAATCAAACTCGTGGTAAATCGGAGAATGAACGTAGCGGGTACGTCGGAGCTCGGGGACGTCTCTTAGCGGCTCGTAGGTCTAACGGCAGGTACTCGGGAAGACTCGCTAACGGCAAGTAAGCACGGGAAGACTCGAGAAGATTTTTCAACATGTTGAAAAATGTCCACGAGAGCCCCGAGTATCGACGATCGGCCGTTCCCGTAAATCTCCGAGTTCGAATCAGGGCAAACCCGGGAGAACTCTTTGAATGAACTCGTACCGTGGGACAGGGCTTTCAGGCCCAACTTGCCTACGCCGACCAAGATTCTCCATCCACGCAAGTCCCACCTGCTCACGTTGGTCCTCTAAATGCCCTCCGGTTGTTGATAGGATGATTCAGGTGCCTGATAACAGCCGGGAAGAAACTGTCCCTGAATCTGGAGGTGTGTGTTTGTTTTCACACTTCTGTAGTTCTTGACCGATGGGTGAGGGGAGAAGAGGGAGTGGCCGGGGGTGCGACTGGTCCTTGATTGTGCTGCTGGCCTTGCCGAGGCAGCGAGAGGTATAAATGGAGTTGATGGAAGGGAGGTTGGTTTGTGTGATGGTCTGGGCTGCGTCCACAATTCTCTGCAGTTTCTTGCGATCTTGGACGGAGCTGTTCCCAAACTGTGCCGTGATGCATCACGATAAAATGCTTCCTGCGGCGCATCTGTAGAAGTTGGTGAGAGTTGTCGGGGACATGCCGAACTTCCTGAACCTTCTAAGGAATTTAGACGTCCTATATCCATGTTCTCCACAGATGCTGCCTGACCCGTCATTATTTGTAAACCTGTAGCTCCTTGTGTCTCTGTTGGAAAGTGCAGCGTGGGAACGGGTGCTTCAGCCCACAATGTCTGTTTCCAACATAATACCAAGATCAACTGACACCTCTGCCTGCACATGATCCACACCGCTCCACTCAATAGACAATAGACAATAGACAATAGGTGCAGGAGTAGGCCATTTGCCCCTTTGAGCCAGCACCGCCATTCAATGTGATCATGGCTGATCATCCCCAATCAGTACCCGTTCCTGCCTTCTCCCCATATCCCCTGACTCCACTATCTTTAAGAGCCCTATCTAGCTCTCTCTTGAAAGTATCCAGAGAACCGGCCTCCACCGCCCTCTGAGGCAGAGAATTCCACAGACTCACCACTTTCTGAGACAAAAAGTGTTTCCTCGTCTCCATTCTAAATGGTTTACTCCTTATTCTTAAACTGTTGCCCCTGGTTCTGGACTCCCCCAACATCGGGAACATGTTGCCTGCCTCTAGCGTGTCCAAACCCTTAACAATCTTATATGCTTCAATGAGATACCCTCTCATCCTTCTAAACTCCAGAGTGTACAAGCCCAGCTGCTCCATTCTCTCAGCATATGACAGTCCCGCCATCCCGGGAATTAACCTTGTAAACCTACGTTGCACTCCCTCAATAGCAAGAATGTCCTTCCTCAAATTAGGGGACCAACACTGGACACAATACTCCAGGTGTGGTCTCCCCGCATACCCATGTGCCCTGCGGAGGTTGGTAATTGTTGTGTTAACTCTGTCTCTCCTAGGTTTAGTCGCAGTGAAGGAGGCTCCAGACATAGAGACAAGACTGAATGAAATTGAGAAGCTGCTGAAGAACATCATTAGCCTGCCCTGCAAAGTGAGTATCATCGTAGAGTCATATCGAGCCATAGCCTACGCAGGGAAAATGTTCCCCATGTTGGGGGAGTCCAGAACCAGGGGCCACACACAGTTTAAGAATAATGGGTGAGGCCATTTAGAACTGAGATGAGGAGAAACGTTTTCACCCAGAGAGTTGTGAATCTGTGGAGTTCTCCGCCACAGCAGGCAGTGGAGTCCGATACACTGGATGTTTTCAAGAGAGAGTTAGATTTAGCTCTTGGGGCTAACGGAATCAAGGGGATATGGGGAGAAGGCAGGAACGGGGTACTGATTGTGGATGAGCAACCACGATCATATTGAATGGCGGTGCTGGCTCGAGGGGCCGAATGGCCTACTCCTGCATCTATTTTCTATGTTATCATGTGAGGAAGTTATGGGGAGAAGGCAGGAGAATGGGGTTAGGAGGGAGAGACAGATCAGCCATGATTGTAAGGCAGAGTCGACATGATGGGCTGAATGGCCTCATACCACCTGTCACCTATGATCTTATGATCGAGATATTATATCGTCATAGTGTCGTAGTCATAGAGTGATAAAGTGTAGAAACAGGCCCTTTGGCCCACTGAGTCCACACTGACTAGTGGTCTCTGCACACTAACACTACACTACACACACTAGGGACAATTTTTACAATTACCAAGCCAATTAACCTACAAACCTGTACGTCTTTGGAGTGCGGGAGGAAACGCACGTAGGTCACGGGGAGAATGTACAAACTCCGTACAGACAGCACCCGTAGTCAGGATCGAACTGGGGTCTCTGGCGCTGTAAGACAGCAGCTCTACCATGCCACCCTGAACTGAACTGAACTCTGGAGTTTAGAAGGATGAGAGGGCATCTTATTGAAACATATAAGATTGTTAAAGGTTTGGACACGCTAGAGGCAGGAAACATGTTCCCGATGTTGGGGGAGTCCAGAACCAGGGGCCATGGTTTAAGAATAAGGGGTAAGCCATTTAGAATGGAGACGAGGAAACACTTTTTCACACAGAGAGTGGTGAGTCTGTAGAATTCTCTGCCTCAGAGGGCAGTGGAGGCCGATTCTCTGGAGAGAGCTAGATAGGGCTCTTAAAGAGAGCGGAGTCAGGGGATATGGGGAGAAGGCAGGAACGGGGTACTGATTGGGGATGATCAGCCATGATCACATCCAGAACAAGGGATCACAGTTTAAGGATAAAGGGGAAATCTTTTAGGACCGAGATGAGGAAAACATTTTTCACACAGAGAGTGGTGAATCTCTGGAATTCTCTGCCACAGAATGTAGTTGAGGCCAGCTCATTGGCTATATTTAAGAGGGGGTTAGATGTGGCCCTTGTGGCTAAAGGGATCAGGGGGTATGGAGAGAAGGCAGGTACAGGATACCGAGTTGGATGATCAGCCATGATCATATTGAATGGCGGTGCTGGCTCGAAGGGCCGAATTGCCTACTCCTGCACCTGTTGTCTATTGAACTGTTTAAGAAAGAAATGCAGATAGTGGAAACATCGAAGGAAGACAAAAAAACTGGGGAAACTCAGCGGGTGAGGCAGAATCCACGGAGCGAAGGAATAGGTGACGTTTCGGGTCGAGACCCGAAACGTCACCTATTTCCTTCGCTCCATACATGCTGCCTCACCCGCTGAGTTTCCCCAGTATTTTTATCTATTGAACTGTGGCACGTCCCACGCAGCCTAAGGAATGTTGTGGTTTATGTCTCTCTCTTGTTTCCCTCCCGTTGCCCAGTACTCCAGGTCAGAGATTGTCCTCACCTTCTTTGAGCGATCGTCCATAGACCAAGTCTTGAAGGATGATCATGATCACAGCGTTCCCATGGCTTACCAAAGCCCCGTCAGGATCTCAGGTGAGCGAAGGTTCACTAAACACACACACACACACACACACACACACACACACACACACACACACACACACACACACACACACACACACAGAGTTTTTGTTCTCATTTATTATATTGTTTACAGTGTACTATGTTTACATATTCTGTTGTGCTGCTGCAAGAGTCAAGAAAGTTTATTGTCGTGTGTCCCAGATAGGACAATGAAATTCTTGCTTTGCTTCAGCACAACAGAATATAATAGGCATGAATACAGAACAGACCAGTATGACCATATACCATTGAATATATATATATATACACACATTAATAAACATATAAAGTGTAGTAGGCTAGTTAAAGTTCAGATTTTGTTTGAGTTGAGTTTAATAGCCTGATGGCTGTGGGGAAGCAGCTATTCCTGAACCTGGTTGTTGCAGATTTCAGGCTCCTGTACCTTCTACCTGAAGGCAGCGGAGAGATGAGTGTGTGGCCAGGATGGTGTGAGTCCTTGATGATGCTGCCGGCCTTCTTGAGGCAGCGACTGCGATAGATCCTCTCGATGGTAGGGAGGTCAGAGCCGATGATGGACTGGGCAGTGTTTACAACATTTTGTAGTCTTTCCACTCCTGGGCGCTCAAGTTGCCGAACCAAGCCACGATGCAACCGGTCAGCATGCTCTCCACTGTTCACCTGTAGAAGTTCGAGAGAGTCCTCCTTGACAAACCGACTCTCCGTAATCTTCTCAGGAAGTTGAGGCGCTGATGTGCTTTATTTATAATTGCATCAGTGTTCTGGGACCAGGAGAGATCTTCAGAAATATGCACACCCAGGAATTTGAAGCTCTTGTAAGTAAGAATTACATTGTTCTGTCTGGGACACGTGACAATAAACCATCCTTGATTATTGAGTAGGAAGGGATTGGTCAGACGGTCACGGTGGTGCAGCGTTAGAGTTGCTGCCTTACAGCGAATGCAGCGCCGGGGACCCGGGTTCCATCCTGACTCCGGGGGCCGTCTGTACGCAGTTTGTACGTTCTCCCCGTGACCCGCGTGGGTTTTATCCGTGAACTTCGGCTTCCTCCCACACTCCAAAGACATACGGGTTTGTTCGTTAATTGGCTTGGTAAATGTAAAAATTGCCCCTAGTGGGTGTAGGATGGTGTTAATGTGCGGGGATCGCTGGTCGGCGCGGACCCAGTGGGCCGAAGGGCCTGTTTCCGCGCTGTATAACTAAACTAAACTGCAGATGCTGGATTAAATCGAAGATAGAAACAAAATACTGGAGTAACTCAACGGGACAGGCAGCATCTCTACGTTTTCAAGAGAGAGTTAGATTTTGCTCTTGGGAATAAAGGAATCAAGGTATATGGGGGGGAAAGCAGGAACGGGGTACTGCTTGTGGATGATCAGCCATTATCATATTGAATGGCGGTGCTGGCTCAAAAGGCCGAATGGCCTACTCCTGTACCTGGTTTCTTTGTTTCCATGTTTCGAGAGAGAAGGAATGGGTGACGTTTTGGGTCGCTAGAATTTAAAAGATTGAGGGGTGATCTTATAGAAAGGGGAAATCTTTTAGGACTGAGATGAGAAAAACATTTTTTACACAGAGAGTGGTAAATCTGTGGAACTCTCTGCCACAGAAGGTAGTTGAGGCCAGTTCATTGGCTATATTTAAGAGGGAGTTAGATGTGGCCCTTGTGGCTAAAGGGATCAGGGGGTATGGAGAGAAGGCAGGTACAGGATACTGAGTTGGATGATCAGCCATGATCATATTGAATGGCGGTGCAGGCTCGAAGGGCCGAATGGCCTACTACTCCTGCACCTATTGTCTATGTTTCTATGTTTCTATGAGACCCTTCTTTGGATGTCGACCCGAAACGTCACCCATTCCTTCTCTCCAGAGACGCTTCCTGTCCCGCTGAGTTACTCCAGCATTTTGTTCCTATCTTAACTATTGAGTGTTCTATTGAAGGTAGACAAAATGCTGGAGAAACTCAGCGGGTGAGGCAGCATCTATGGAACAAAGGAAATAGGTGACATTTCGGGTTGAATACTTCTCCTCTCCATAGTGGCACTTGCACGCCCGGTACAGCAGGTGGCAGTGCTGACCCAGGCTAAGACACAGAGTGCTGGAGTAACTCAGCGGGTCAGGCAGCATCTCTCACTATCGTCTGTGTGGAAAATAAAACCCCCTCACGTTCCTATTAAATCTTTCCCCCCTCACCTTAAACCTATCACCTCTGGTCCTCGATTCCCCTACTCTGGGCAAGAGACTCTGTACATCCACGACATCTATTCCCCTCATGATTTTGTAAACCTCTATAAGACCATCCCTCATCCTCCTGCATTATAAGGAATAGAGTCCCAGGCTCCAACCTCTCCCTGTAGCTCAGGCACTTTGTGTTCTGGCAACATCCTCGTAAATCCTCTCTGCAGCCTCTCCGACTTTAATAAACTTCATGAGCCTGGAGATTGCCCAGAGCAAGCAAATATCTTAAATTCCACCCACATTTTTGACATTGTTCGCTGAGGAGTACTGGAGTTTGCTCATTAGCCAAACTGACTTGACCTTATTCTCACCCTAGAGGCCTAGAACACAAAACAACACAGCACAGAAACAGGCCTCCAGCAGTTGTACAGGGCCCTAGTGAGACCACACCTGGAGTACTGTGTGCAGTTTTGGTCCCCTCATTTGAAGAAGGACATTCTTGCTATTGAGGGAGTGCAGCGTAGGTTTACAAAGGTTAATTCCCGGGATGGCGGGACAGTCATATGCTGAGAGAATGGAGCAGCTGGGCTTGTATACTCTGGAGTTTAGAAGTATGAGAGGAGATCTCATTGGAAAAATATAAGATTGTTAAGGGCTTGGACACACTAGAGGCAGGAAACATGTTCCCGATGTTGGGGGAGTCCAGAACCAGGGGCCACACAGTTTAAGAATAAGGGGTAAGCCATTTAGAACGGAGACGAGGAAACACTTTTTCTCACAGAGAGTGGTGAGTCTGTGGAATTCTCTGCCTCAGAGGGCGGTGGAGCAGGTTCTCTGGATGCTTTAAAGAGAGAGCTGGATAGGGCTCTTAAAAATAGCTTTTAAAACTCAGGAGAGCTCTTGGAATGAACTCGTACCATGGGACAGGACTATTGGGCTGTGCCCTCTAGTATTTGACATTGCCACCCTGGGGAAAGATCCCGACTCTCTACCCCACCTATGCAATAGACAATAGGTGCAGGAGTACGCCATTATGTCCTTCGAGCCAGCACCGCCATTCAATGTGATCATGGCTGATCCTATACCTCTCATCATTTCATGTCAAGAACATGAAAATGTCATTTCATTTCTTGAAACATATAAGATTGTTAAGGGTTTGGACACGCTGGAGGCAGGAAACATGTTCCCGATGTTGGGGGAGTCTAGAACCAGGGGCCACAGTTTAAGAATAAGGAGTAAGCCATTTATAACGGAGACGAGGAAACACTTTTTCACCCAGAGAGTGGTGAGTCTGTGGAATTCTCTGCCTCAGAGGGCGGTGGGGGCCGATTCTCTGGAGAGAGCTCTTTCAAGAGAGAGGTAGATAGAGCTCTTAAAGATAGCGGAGTCTGGGGATATGGGGAGAAGGCAGGAACGGGGCATTGAATGCCGACCAGCGATCACCCGATACATGGACAGTAGGTCGGGACCCTTATTCATGACTAATTGTGCAGGAATCCAATATGAAACGTCACCTATCCATGTTCTCCACAGATGCTGCCTGACCCGCTGAGCCTGGCTCAGCACTGCCACCTGCTGTACCAGGCGTGCAAGTTCCAGCACAGTGTCACTGTGGACAGGATTGAGGAAATAGAACCCTCAAGAGTCGAGAGAGTTTTATTGCCGTGTGTCCCAGATAGAACAGTGAAATTCTTACTTGCAGCAGCACAACAGAATATGTAAACATAGTACACTGTATACAATATAATAAGCACAAAGAAAAATTCAGTGTGTGTGTATATATTTAGTTTAGTTTTGGAGATACAGCGCGGAAACAGGCCCTTCGGCCCATCGAGTCCGCACCGACCATCGATCCCCGCACACTAACACTATCCTACACACACACTAGGGACAATTTACATTTACACATACCAGCCAATTAACCTACAAACCTGTACGTATTTGGAGTGTGGGAGGAAACTGAAGATCTCGGAGAAAACCCACGCAGGCCACGGGGAGAACGTACAAACTCCGTACAGACGGGATTGAACCCGGGACTCTGGCTCTGCAAGCGTTTTATGGCAGCAACTCTACCGCTGCCAATGTATCCGTTCACGGTGGACGGCTCGATTGTAAACATGTATTGTCTTTCCGCTGACTGGTTAGCACGCAACAAAAGCTTTTCGCTGTACCTCGGTACACGTGACAGTAAACTGATCTGAACCAAACCAATTCTCTCCGCAGAGATCATGCGATCCAATGGGTTCTGCCTGGCCAACACGGAAACGGTGGTGTTCGACCAGGAGATCGCTGGCGACACGGACTCGCAGCCCGCTGCCGATGCTGTCGACAGACTGTGAGTACACCCCCGGCGATCGTTATTGCACCGCATTTGTTGGTCCCGGCAAAATGGAAAATTCGGCCAGGCTCAGGAACCAAGGGTGCCGGAAAATCTTAACGAATGGGCGACTGGGCTTGTATTCACCGGAATTTAGAAGGATGAGAGGGAATTCTTCATAGAAACATATAAAATTCTTAAAGGATTGGACAGGGTAGATGCAGGAAAAAAGTTCCCCTTGTTGGGGGAGTCCAGAACCAGGGGTCACAGTTTAAGAATAAGGGGTAGGCCATTTAGGACTGAGATGAAGAGAAACGTTTTCACCCAGAGAGTTGTGAATCTGTGCAATTCTCTGCCTCAGAAGGCAGTGGAGGCCAAATCGCTGGATGTTTACAAGAGAGAGTTAGAGTTAGCTCTTAGGGCTGGCAGAATCAAGGGATATGGGAAGAAGGGAACGGGGTACTGATTGTGCATGATCAACCATGATCATATTGAATAGCGGTGCTGGCTTGAAGGGCCAGATGGAATGGCCTTCTCCTGCACCTATTTTCTAGATTTCTATAGGGTCTGAGCTATTGGGAGAGTTTTAGTCTGGGACTCTATTCCTTGGAGCGCAGGAGGATGAGGGGAGATCTTATAGAAGTGGTGTATAAAATCAGGAGAGGAATAGATCGGGTAGACGCACAGAGTCTCTGGCCCCAGAGTAGTGGAATCGAGGACCAGAGGACATAGGTTCAAGGTGAAGGTGGGAACGATTTAATAGGAATCTGAGAAGTAACATTTTCACACAGAGGGTGGTGGGTGTATGGAACGAGCTGCCGGAGGAGGTAGTTGAGGCTGGGACTATCATAACGTTTAATAAACAGTTAGACATGTACATGGATAGTAGACCAAAATGCTAGAGTAACTCAGCGGGACAGGCAGCATCTCTGGAGAAATGGAATGGGTGACGTTTCGGGCCGAGACCCTTCTTTACAGTTGTAGAACTACACAGAATATAGTTCTCAGCATTGTAGCGCACCAGTTCCAGAGACATAGAAACATAGAAAATAGGTGCAGGAGTAGGCCATTCGGGCCTTCGAGCCTGCACCGCCATTCAATATGATCATGGCTGGCCTCAACTACCTTCTGTGGCAGAGAATTCCAGAGATTCACCACTCTCTGTGTGAAAAATGTTTTCCTCATCTCGGTCCTAAAAGATTTCCCCCTTATCCTTAAACTGTGACCCCTTGTTCTGGACTTCCCCAACATGCTGTATATATGGGTTTTAGTAAAGCTTTTGATAAGGTCCCGCATAGTAATCAGAATATCTTTTTTCCACTGCAACCCTCTGGAGAAGCCAGACAACCAAGTTATCATGGATCCCATACATCTGAATCTTCTGGATCAGCCGTATAAAAAAACCTTGTAGGCAATATCCACCGCCCGCCCTACCATCATCAATCTCCTTTGTCACCTCACACAGAAACAGAAAATAGGTGCAGGAGTAGGCCATTCGGCCCTTCGAGCCTGCACCGCCATTCAATATGATCATGGCTGATCATCCAACTTCGTATCCTGTACCTGCCTTCTCTCCATACCCCCTGATCCCTTTAGCCACAAGGGCCACATCTAACTCCCTCTTAAATATAGCCAATGAACTGGCCTCAACTACATTCTGTGGCAGAGAATTCCAGAGATTCACCACTCTCTGTGTAAAAAATGTTTTCCTCATCTCGGTCCTAAAAGATTTCCCCCTTATCCTTAAACTGTGACCCCTTGTTCTGGATTTCTCCAACATCGGGAACAATCTTCCTGCATCCAGCCTGCCCGACCCCTTAAGAATTTTGTAAGTTTCTATAAGATCCCCCCTCAATCTTCTAAATTCTAGCGAGTACAAGCCGAGTCTATCCAGTCTTTCTTCATATGAAAGTCCTGGCATCCCAGGAATCAGTCTGGTGACAAAGTACAAAGTCCAATGTCCGCAATGGGGTAGAGGTGAATCGGACAGCACCCTAGTTTAGTTTCAGTTTCAGTTGAGATTATTGTCACGTGTTCCGAGGTACAGTGAAAAGGTTTTGTTGCGTGCTAACCAGTCAGCGGAAAGACTGTACATGCTTACAATCGAGCCGTCCACAGTGTACAGATACAGGATAAAGGGAATGACGTTTAGTGCAAGGTAAAGCCAATCAAGGATATTCTGAGGGTCACCAATGATGTAGTTCAGTTCAGATAGCAGTTCAATACGGCTCTCTGGTTGTGTTAGGATAGACAATAGGCAATATGTACAGGAGTAGGCCATTCGGCCCTTCAAGCCAGCACCGCCATTCAATGTGATCATGGCTGATCATCCACAATCAGTACCCCGTTCCTGCCTTCTCCCCACATCCCCTGACTCCGCTAGCCCTAAGAGCTCTTTCTAACTCTCTCTTAAAAGCATCCAATAAATCAGCCTCCACTGCCTTCTGAGGCAGAGAATTCCATCGATTCACAACTCTCTGGGTGAAAATGTTTTTCCTCATCTCAAATCTAAATGGCCTACCCCTTATTCTTAAACTGTGGCCCCTGGTTCTGGTTTCCTGCATGTAGGGTGTAATTTTATTTGTTTCCATAAGATGCCCACTCATCCTTCTAGTGAATACAAGCCCAGTCGCTCCATTCTTTCAGCATATGACAGTCCCGCCATCAATGGAATTAACCTTTTAAACCTACGCTGCACTCCCTCAATAGCAAGAATGTCCTTCAACATATTAGGGGACCAAAACTGCACACAATACTCCAGGTGTGGTCTCACTAGGGCCCTGTACAACAGCAGAAGGACCTCTTTGCTCCTATACTCAACTCCTCTCGTTATGAAGGCCAACATGCCATTCGCTTTCTTCAATGCCTGCTGTACCTGCATGCTTACTTTCATTGACTGATGTACAAGGACCCCCCAGATCCCGTTGTACTTCCCCTTTTCCCAACTTGACACCATTCAGATAATAATCTGCCTCCTGTTTTTGCTACCAAAGTGGATAACCTCACATTTATCCGCATTAAACTGCATCTGCCGTGAGGCAGTGACTTTACCGCTGCGCCACCGTGCCACCCCACTTTATCTCTGAACAGCTCCATTTACTTTCACCATCGACTGGGAAGTGTGTAACTAGCACGGTGGCGCAGCGGTAGAGTTGCTGCCTCACAGCGCCGCAGGCCCGGGTTCCATCCTGACTATGGGTGCTGTCTGTACGGAGTTTGCAAGTTCTCCCCGTGACCAGCGTGTGGGTTAATTGGCTTCTGTAAAAATTGTAAATTGTCCGCAGTGTGTGTAGGATAGTGTTAGCGTGAACAGGCGATCACTGGTCGGGCACGGACTGAGTGGGCTGAAGGGCCTGTTTCTGCACTGTATCTCTAAACTAAACTAAACTACACTAGTGTGTAGGATAGTGTGTGGAGTGATCGTTGGTCGGCATGGACTCAGTGGGCCGAAGGGCCTTTTGCCATCGTGTATCTCTAAACTAAACTTTTTCAGATTCAGATTCAACTTTAATTGTCATTGTCAGTGTAC
The DNA here is from genome assembly GCF_028641065.1 of Leucoraja erinaceus. Classification (NCBI taxonomy): domain Eukaryota; kingdom Metazoa; phylum Chordata; class Chondrichthyes; order Rajiformes; family Rajidae; genus Leucoraja; species Leucoraja erinaceus. The sequence goes on along the minus strand of NC_073378.1, from coordinate 27,013,248 downwards.
AGTACAGAGACAACAAAATGCATAGTGTGTAGGATAGTGCCAGTGTATGGAGTGATTGCTGGTCGGCATGGATTTGATGGGCCGAAGGGCCATATCTCTAAACCAATCTAATTGCTTCAGTCTATCGTTTGGCCGCATTGTGATGGGGGACAGGTTCGCACTATTCCCGTTCCACAGATCACTTCATCCTCCGTGGAACTGTCCTCGTGCTCCTGAGCCGTGACTAACCTGAGAACTCGCCCTCTTACCAAGGTGACTGCAAGAAATCACAGCCTATTGTGGACGCAGCCCAGACCATCGCACAAACCAACCTCCCTTCCATTGACTCCATCTACACCTCACGCTGCCTCGGCAAGGCCAGCAGCATCATCAAGGACCAGTCTCACCCCCCAAGGTCACTCCCTCTTCTCCCCTCTCCCATCGGGCAAGAGGTACAGAAGTGTGAAAACAAACGCACACCTCCAGATTCAGGGGCAGTTTCTTCCCGGCTGTCATCAGGCAACTAAACCATCCTATGAACAACTAGAGAACAGTCCTGACCTCCCATCTACCTCATTGGAGACCCTCAGGCTATCTTTAATCGGACTTTGCTGGCTTTACCTTGCACTAAACGTTATTCCCTTTATCATGTATCTGTACACTGTGGCCGGCTCGATTGTAATCATGTATGGTTGCTGACTGGATAACACGCAACAAAAAAGCTTTCTCCCACTTTCCCATCTACCCCCGACACAGTCGGGTGGCACGGTGGCGCAGCGGTAGAGTTCGTTGCCTCACAGCGCCAGAGTCCCGGGTTCGATCCTAACTATGGGTGCTGACTGTACAGAGTTTGTACATTCCCCCTGTGACCGCGTGGGTTTTCTCCGGGTGCTCCGGTTTCCTCCCACACTCCAAAGGTATACAGGTTTGTAGGTTTAAGAAGGAACTACAAATGCTGGAAAATCGAAGGTAGACAAAAATGCTGGAGTAACTCAGCGGGTGAGGCAGCATCTATGGAGCGAAGGATTAGGCACCTTTTCGGGTCGAGACCCTTCTTCAGACTGATGTGGGGTTGGGGGGAGCAGGAAGAAGAAAGGAAGAGGCGGAGACAGTGGGCTGTGGGAGAGTTGGGAAGGGGAGGGGAAAGAGGGAGAAAGCAGGGACTACCTGAAATTGGAGAAGTCAGTGTTCATGCCGCTGGGGTGTAAACTACCCAAGCGAAATATGACGTGCTGCTCCTCCAATTTACGGTGGGACTCACTCTGGCCATGGGGGAGGCCCAGGACAGAAAGGTCAGATTCGGAATGGGAGGGGGAGTTGAAGTGCTGAGCCACCGGGAGATCAGGTTGGTTATTGTGAACCGAGCGGAGGTGTTGGGCGAAACGATCGCCAAGCCTGCGCATGGTCTCACCGATGTAGAGCAGCTGACACCTAGAGCAGCGGATGCAATAGAGGTTTGTCGGTTAATTAGATTCTGTATATTGTCTCTAGTCTGAAAGGAAGGAACTAGTGTAAGGGAGATTGTTGGTCAGCACGGATTCAGTGGGCCGAAGGGCCTGTTTTCATGCTGTATCACCAGCGGCTAATGTAATGGGTCCCCTGCTATCCCACTTTCTCATCCACTCCCTACACACACTAGGGGACAATTTACAGAGGGGCCAATTGACCTACAAACCCGCACGTCTTTGAGATGTGGGAAGAAACCGGAGCGCCCGGAGGCAACCCACACAATCACAGGGAGAACGTGCAAACTCCGCGCACACACAGACAGCACCCGAGGTCAGGATCGAACCCACGTCTCTGGCGCTGTGAGGCAGCTACTCTACCGCTGCGCCACCGTGCCGCTGATGAAACATGGAGACAGGTTTTGCGTTTATAAAGCTGCAGCAATTCTAGTTCATTCAATAAGGTCGTAAGTCATAGAATCAGGCCATTCGGCCCATCAAGTCTACTCTGCCATTCAATCATGGCTGATCTATCTCTCCCTCCCAACCCCATTCTCCTGCCTTCTCCCCATAACCTCTGACACCCGCACTAATCAAGAATCTATCTATCTCTGCCTTAAAAATATCTACTGACTTGGCTTCCACAGCCTTCTGTGGCAAAGAATTCCACAGGTTCACCACTCTCTGACTAGAAATGTCTGCTCATCTCGTTCCTAAATGAACGTCCTTTAATTCTGAGGCTGTGCACTCTGATCCTAGACTCTCCCACTAGTAGAAACATCCTCTCCACATCCAATCTATCCAGGCCTTTCACTACTCTGTATGTTTCAACAAGGTCCCCCCTCATTCTTCTAAACTCCAGTGAGTACAGGCCCAGTGCTGTCAAACGCTCACCATAGGTTAGCCCACTCATTCCTGGGATCATTCTTGTAAACCTCCTCTGGACCCTCTCAAGAGCCAGCACATCCTTCCTCAGATATGGGGCCCAAAATTGCTCACAATAGTCCAAATGCGGCCTGACCAGCGCCTTATAGAGCCTCAGCATTAGAAACATAGAAACATAGACAATAGGTGCAGGACGAGGCCATTTCCCCCTTCGAGCCAGCACCACCATTCATTGTGATCATGGCTGATCGTCCCCTATCAATAACCTGTGCCTGCCTTCTCCCCATATCCATTGATTCCACTAGCCCCTAGAGCTCTATCTAACTCTCTCTTAAACCCATCCAGTGATTTGGCCTCCACTGCCCTCTGTGGCAGGGAATTCCACAAATTCACAACTCTCTGGGTGAAAATGTTTTTTCTCACCTCAGTCATAAATGGCCTCCCCTTTATTCTAAGACTGTGGCCCCTGGTTCTGGACTCGCCCAACATTGTGAACATTTTTCCTGCTTCTAGCTTGTCCAGTCCTTTTATAATTTTATATGTTTCTATAAGATCCCCCTCATCCTTCTAAACTCCAGTGAATACAAGCCTAGTCTTTTCAATCTTTCCTCATATGACAGTCCCGCCATCCCAGGGATCAATCTCGTGAACCTACGCTGCACTGCCCCCATCACAAGGATGTCCTTCCCCAAATTAGGAGACCAAATTTGGAGACCGAGCTTGCTTTAAATTACTTCAAAGGTCAAACAGTGGGTTGACAACTGTAAAAAAAGCTCCCAATGCATTGTGCTGTTTTAATATATATGACACAGTCTGATTGAGTTCAAGAGGTGACCTCTCTTGCAATCTGAAGTATTTCGCTGAGAATGCATTTTCTCTCGGCGTTACACACTTTATGAAGTTCAGCATGTCCCCTACAACTCTCACCAACTCCTACAGATGCGCCACAGATAGCATTTTATCGGGATGCATCACAGCACGGTTTGGGAACAGCTCCATCCAACACCGCAAGAAATCGCAGCGAATTGTGGACGCAGCCCAGACCGTCACACAAACCAACCTCCCTTCCATCAACTCCATCTACACCTCACGCTGCCTCGGCAAGGCCAGCAGCATCATCAAGGACCAGTCACACCCCGGCCACTTCCTCTTCTCCCCTCTCCCATCAGGCAAGAGGTACAGAAGTGTGAAAACGAACGCACACCTCCAGATTCAGGGACAGTTTCTTCCCAGCTGTTATCAAGAGAGAGTTTGATTTAGCGCTAAGGGAATCAGGGGATATGGGGAGAATATACGCCAGATGTCTAAATTATGTCCCGACTGCGGGTGCTGTCTGTACGGAGTTTGCACGTTCTCCCCATGACCGCGTGGGTTTTCTCCAAGATCTTCAGTTTCCTCCCACACTCTTGTCTTGGGTTTGTGTTCTTGGTTTAAGTGTAAATTGTCCCTAGTGTGTGTAGGGTAGTGTTAATGTGCAGGTTGCGTTGGTCTCTGCAGGATCAGTGGGCCGAAGGGCCTGTTTCCGCGCTGTATCTCTAAACTAAAGAGGCAGGAAACATGTTCCCGGTGTTGGGGAAGTCCAGAACCAGAGGCCACAGTTTACGAATAAGGGGTCGGCCATTTAGAATGGAGACGAGGAAACACTTTTTCGCACAGAGAGTTGTTAGTCTGTGGAATTCTCTGCCTCAGAGGGCGGTGGAGGCAGGTTCTCTGGATGCTTTCAAGAGAGAGTTAGATAGGGCTCTTAAAGATAGCGGAGTCGGGGGATGTGGGGAGAAGGCAGGAATGGGGTACTGATTGGGGATGATCAACCATGATCACATTGAATGGCGGTGCTGGCTCGAAGGGCCGGATGGTCTACTCCTGCACCTATTGCCTATTGTCTAAATAATCTAAACTGAAACTTTATGTCCTCTGACTAAGTCTTGCTCTGTTGCAGACTGCAGAACGGTGAGCAGCTTACGGAAGATATAGATGAAGATCCCAGTGCCTACGTTACGAACTTATCCTATTATCAACTAGTGCCTTTTGAGACAGATATCTTGGAGTGATAGCCTGCGAGGCTGGTTTGAATGAGAGGCTGGCTTCTCCCCTTGTCTTGTTCCCTCTGTCATTTTGTTCCCTCCCTCCCCCCTCCCCCACACCCTACTCCCCCAACCCCTCCAGCGGGTGGCCGAGAAGTGATCAACAAAAGGACACAGAGTGCTGGAGTAACTCAGCGGGTCAGGCAGCATCTGTGGAGAACGTGGATAGGTGACGTTTCAGGTCGAGACCCTTCTTCAGACTGAGAGTTGGGGAAAGGGAAACAAGCGATATAGACGGTGATATAGAGAAATGTAGAACTTTAATGAAAGATATGCAAACACGTAACGATGATAAAGGAAACAGGCCATTATTTGCAGTGGGATAGTTGAAAACGAGTCACACAAAATGAGACTCAACAAGACAACTTCTCATTGAAACATATAAGATTGTTAAGGGTTTGGACACGCTAGAGGCAGGAAACACGTTCCCGATGTTGGGGGAGTCCAGAACCAGGGGCCACAGTTTAAGAATAAGGAGTAAGCCATTTAGAACGGAGACGAGGAAACACTTTTTCTCACAGAGAGTGGTGAGTCTGTGGAATTCTCTGCCTCAGAGGGCGGTGGAGGCGGGTTCTCTGGATGCTTTCAAGAGAGCGCTAGATAAGGCTCTTAAAAATAGCGGAGTCGGGGGATATGGGGAGAAGGCAGGAACGGGGTACTGATTGGGGATGATCAGCCATGATCACATTGAATGGCGGTGCTGGCTCGAAGGGCCAAAGGGCCTACTCCTGCACCTATTGTCTATTGTCTATTGTCTCCGACTACATTCTCTCTCTGTCCCATCCCCTCCCCTGGCATCAGTCTGAAGAAGGGTCTCGACCCAAAACGTCTCCCATTCCCTCTCTACAGGGATGCTGCCTCACCCGCCGAGTCACTCCAGCATTTGATGTCTACTTTCTTGGGTGGGGGGAGGGACGGAGAGAGAGGGGATGCAAGGGGATGTGCATCTTCGGTTTAAACCAGCATCTGCAGTTTGATTCTTCGCAGACTGGTTTGCTTTTCAGCCAATTTCCAAAAAGCACCAGATGTTTCTGGGACGTGAGGGCCTAAGCTGTAGGGAGAGGTTGAGTAGGGTGGGATGAGGTGTATAAGATCGTGAGGGGAATAGGTTGGGTCGTTGCATAGAGACTCTTGCCCAGAGCAGGGGAATCGACAACCAGGAGAACATAAGTTTAAGGTGAAGGGGAGAAGGGTTTAAGGAATCCGAGGGGCAACGTTTCCACGCAGAGGGTGGTGGGTGTCGAACAAGTTGAGGTAGGGACTATCACAACATATAGCAAGTAATTAGATAGGTACAAGGATAGGACATGTTTGGAGGGATATGGGCCAAACGCAGGCAGATGGGACTAGTGTCGATGGGATATGTTGGCCGGTGTGGGCAAGTTGGGCCTAAGGGCCTGTTTCCACGCTGTATCACTCTAACTTAATAAAAATTATCAACAGTGGCCAGGAGTAACAAATAAAGACACAAACGGACGGATGTTTTATTAGTACGGGCGTCAAAGGTTATGGGGAGAAGGCAGGAGAATGGGGTTTGAGAGGGAAAGATAGATCAGCCATGATTGAATGGCGGAGTAGACACGATGGGCCGAATGGCCTAATTCTGCTCCTGGGAGGAGAAAACTGGAGTTACTTAGTGGATCAATGAAAAATAATTAAATGACCACAGATACTGGGTTTAATAGTGTTGACAACACAGTCAGTTTCTTTAGTCAGTGGCTGGTGAATCTGTGAAATTCTTTGCCACAGAGGGCTGTGGAGGCCACAAGTCAGTGGATATTTTAAAAGCGGAGGGTTACAGGTGCGTGACTAGTGCGGGTGTCTGGGAGGAGGCAGGAGAATGGTGTTGAGAGGGTGAGAGATAGATCAGCCATGAATGAATGGCATAGCAGGGCCCGATGGGCCGAATGGCCTATTTCTGCTCCTGAGCCTTACGGTCATTTCACCAATGGGTCCAAGGAGAGGGACAGAAGTGTGAGGAGGTTGCACATTCACCACAGCCAGACAAAAACCAGCAGTTGAAGTATTGATGCGGACAAATGGACTTTGAGGGCCGGAGCTACTAAATGCTTTTATTGTCTATTGTCTATTAAAAATAGCGGAGTCAGGGAATAAGGGGAGAAGGCAGGAACGGGGTACTGATTGGGGATGATCAGCCATGATCACATTGAATGGCGGTGCTGGCTCGAAGGGCCGAATGGCCCACTCCTGCACCTATTGTCTATTGATTAGCAGATGGGTGGAGTAGGTGACAAAGTCTGGAGGTGGGAAGGAGACGGAAGGGAGTCGGTTAAGGTGAGGAACGGAATGTGAAACCGGTGTAGGTGGGACGGGGTTGGGGGAGGGGAGGGGGTGAGATGGGGGGGGGGGGGGGAAATATTGTTGCCTAAACTAAGCGTACTCTGATTCGCCCTATTATCTAATATAATCTACTTCGAGAACCTTTTAAACAAAGCTCCGCTAACGTACTATTTTTGGCCTATTTGTGTAAATAGTAAATTATTAAAGTATTGGTTGTTATATGGAGTGTATCTGCAAATGCATTTATTGCCCACAGTATTAATCATTAAAATTATATTTTAATCTGTGCATTAACCACAAGGCGTTTGTTTATTTCAGTCCGATGGGGTTTAGAAGGATGAGGGGGAAGGGGAGACCACAATGAAACTTGCCGGATAGTGATAGGCCTGGATAGAGTGGATGGGGAGAGGATTGCATTTTGAGCTTTTTCCTGTACCTCAGTACACGTGCAAAAAAGCTTTTTGCTGTACTAAATTAAACAACTAAAGTCAAGTCAAGTCACTTTTATTTCTATAGCACATTTAAAAAAACAACTCTCGTTGGCCAAAGTGCTTTACATTGGGTGGAGGTACTAACGTTATACAACAGTGGTTCATAGATTAAGTACATACATAAATACATACATACAGCCCTCCCTCAGAGGACGTCAAGAAAGGCTTGAGAGTAAAGATGAGTTTTAATTCTCGACTTAAAGGAGTCGATGGAGGGGGCAGTTCTGATGGGAAGGGGGATGCTGTTCCACAGTCTAGGAGCTGCAACCGCAAAGGCGCGGTCGCCCCTGAGCTTATGCCTAGGCCGCGGGATGTTCAGTAACCCCAAGTCGGCCGATCTGAGGGACCTGGAGGTGGTGTGGTGGGTAAGCAGACTTTTGATGTAGGTGGGGGCAAGCCCGTTAAGGGCTTTGTCGACATAAAGGGATCTTGAAATGTATTCGGAACCGCACAGGGAGCCAGTGGAGAGAGGCCAGGATCGGGGTGATGTGGTCCCTTTTTCGGGTGCCCGTCAGGAGTCTAGCTGCGGCGTTTTGGACCAGTTGCAAGCGGGACAGTGAAGATTGGCTGATGCCAGTGTAAAGGGAGTTGCAGGAATCTAGGCGGGAGGAGATGAATGTGTGGATGATCTTTTCCAGGTCATCAAACTGGAGGAATTGTTTTATTTTAGCTATAGTCCGAAGCTGGAAGAAGCTAGCTTTTACCATGGCATTGACTTGTTTGTCAAATTTCAACGCTGAGTCAAATATCACGCCAAGGTTTTTAACGTGAGGCTTGAGTAATGGGGTAAGGTTTCCAAGACTGCCTGCTATCTTTTTGATTGAGTCCGAGGGGCCAAGAAGGATGACCTCAGACTTACTCTCGTTTAGTTGGAGGAAGTTCTGGGCCATCCAACACTCTATATCCTCGAGGCAACTCAATGAACTAAATTAAACTCAAAAGCGGCACGGTGGCGCAGCCGGTAGTGCCGCTGCCTCATGGCTCCAGAGACCCCCCGGGTTCGATCCTGACCTCGGGTGCTGTCTGTACGGAGTTTGTATGTTCCCCCCCCACCCCGTGACCTATGTGGGTTTCCGCCCACATCCTAAAGACGTGCGGGTTTGTAGGTTAATTGGCCCTCTGTAAATTGCCCCCCCCCCCAGTGTGTAGGGAGTGGATGGGAAAGTGGGATAACACAGAACTAGTGTGAACGATGGTCGGCGTGGGCAAGGCGGGCCGAAGGGCCTGTTTCCATGCTGTATCTCTCAAAATAAAAATTAATATTTTGAGTTAGTTAGAGCTCTTATAGATAGCGGAGTGAAGGGGATATGGGGGAGAAGGCAGGAATGGGGAACTGATTGTGGATGATCAGCCATGTTCACATTAGAATGGCGGTGCTGGCTCGAAGGGCCGAATGGCCTACTCCTGCACCTATTTTCTATTGTCTAAACAACTTAATTAAACACAACTAAATTAAACGATTAAATTTAACTTAGACATTTGACTGCAACAAGATATTAGTACCAAAAGATAACGAGAAAAAAACAAAGTGCATCGTAGAGCAATAGGCAGTGAGCAGTGTATCGATGTAAGATTAGGTTAGTGTATATAAATTCAAGAACCTTTATGGCACGGTGGCGCAGCACCAAAGATCCGGGTTCCATCCAGACTGCAGGCGCTGTCTGTACGGAGTTTGTACGTTCTCCCCGTGACCTGCGTGGGTTTTCTCCGGGTGCTCCGGTTTCCTCCTGCACTCGGAAGACGTACAGGTTTGTAGGTTAATTTGTTAAATTGTAAATTGTCCCTAGTGGGTTAGTGCTGGCGTACGTTGGGGTGATCGCTGGTCGGCGCGGACTCGGTGGGCTGAAGGGTCTGTTTCCGCACTGTGTCTAAAACTAAAACCCAGAGGGTTGTAGGAAGGTAGTTGTTCTTGAACCTGGTGGTGTGGGCCTTCAGGCTTCTGTACCTCCTGCCCAACTGTAGCAGTGAGAAGCCCGTCTCAGATACAGTGCGGAAACAGGCCCTTCGGCCCGTTGAATCCGTGCCGACCAGCGATCCCTGCACACTTACACCATCCGACATGCGCTGACAGCTGGGTGTCATGGTACACCAGTCATTGAAAGTAGGCATGCAGGTGCAGCAGGCAGTGAAGAAAGTGAATGGTATGTTAGCATTCATAGCAAAAGGATTTGAGTATAGGAACAGGGAGGTTCTACTGCAGTTGTACAGGGTCTTGGTGAGACCACACCTGGAGTATTGCGTACAGTTTTGGTCTCCAAATCTGAGGAAGGACATTATTGCCATAGAGGGAGTGCAGAGACGGTTCACCAGACTGATTCCTGGGATGTCAGGACTTTCATATGAAGAAAGACTGGATAGACTCGGCTTGTAAACACTAGAATTTAGAAGATTGAGGGGGGATCTTATAGAAACTTACAAAATTCTTAAGGGGTTGGACAGGCTAGATGCAGGAAGATTGTTCCCAATGTTAGGGAAGTCCAGGGCAAGGGGTCACAGCTTAAGGATAAGGGGGAAATCCTTTAAAACCGAGATGAGAAGAACTTTTTTCACACAGAGAGTGGTGAATCTCTGGAATTCTCTGCCACAGAGGGTAGTTGAGGCCAGTTCATTGGCTATATTTAAGAGGGAGTTAGATGTGGCCCTTGTGGTTAAGGGGATCAGGGGGTATGGAGAAGGCAGGTACGGGATACTGAGTTGGATGATCAGCCATGATCATATTGAATGGCGGTGCTGGCTCGAAGGGCCGAATGGCCTACTCCTGCACCTATTTTCTATGTTTCTATGTTTTTATGACACTATCCTACACTCACACACCAGGGACAATTTTTACACTTTTACCAAAGCCAATAAACCAACAAACCTGCACGTCTTTGGAGTGTGGGAGGAAACCGGAGCACCCGGAGTAAACCCACGGGGCGAATGTACAAATTCTACGCAAACTCCGTACAGGTTGTGGGGAGAAGGCAGGAGAATGGGGTTAGGAGGGAGAGACAGATCAGCCGTGATTGAATGGCAGGGAGTAGATTTGATGGGCCAAACGGCCTGATTCTACTCCTATCACCTTATGACAGCACCCGTGGTCAGGATTGAATCTGGGTCTCTGGCGCTGTGAGGCAGCAACTCTACCGCTGCGCCACTTCCTGGTATCGATGGCTTTATAGATTTCGATCCACACTCTCGCCTGCCAGTGCTTAAGAAGGAACTGCAGATGCTGGAAAATCGAAGGTAGACAAAAGTGCTGGAAAAACTCAGTGGGTGCAGCAGCATCTATGGAGCGAAGGAAATAGGCAACATTCACAGTCTGAAGAAGGGTTTCGGCCCGAAACGTTGCCTATTTCCTTCGCTCCATAGATGATGCTGCACCCGCTGAGTTTCTCCAACACTTTTGTCTACTCTCCTGCCAGTGACCTGTTGCTGTAGAGTTCACTGTAGCTGGTCCAGGCAAGTGTAGTGTTTAGTAAATCGAGCTCTTGTTTGCACATTCCACATCTCGGGACTTCATTGTGGCAAATGTTTGCCACAGATCTTCAAAAGCTGCTGCGGTCCTTCTCGAAAGCTGAATCAGATTCCTGGAGTGATACAGCGTGGAAACTGGCCCGACGTCAGCCCGGCTTGCCCATGCCGGACAACATGTCCCAGCTACACCAGTCCCACCTGCCCACCTTTGCCCCATATCCCTCTAAACCTTCGTACCTAGACAAAAAATGCTGGAGAAACTCAGCGGGTGAGGCAGCATCTATGGAGCAAAGGAAATAGGCGACGTTTCGTCCCGAAACGGGTGTGAAGGGGTAATCATCGGTCAGCGTGGGCTGATGGGCCTCTTTCTAAACTAAACTAAAGTGTAATTCCCTGTAAAGGGATAGTGGTGAAGGTGAGAATCAATGTAAACATGAGTACACATGACAATTAAACTAAACCAAACTGTACTAAACTAAACCAAACAAACTGAAGTGTCACAGCTGGCGTCCTGGTGCCGTAGCAACAACCTAGAGCTCAATGCTCTTATGACAGTGGAATTGATTGTAGACTTTAGGAGAGCTTCCCCTCCCCTCCCCTCACTTCACCCTCAACAACACCACAGTCACATCTGTGGAGTCTTTTAAGTTCCTGGGAACCATCATCTCCAAGCACCTTAAGTGGGGGGGCTACCATCGACTCCACAGTCAAAAAGGCACAAGAGGATATACTTCCTGCAGCAGCTGAGGAAGCACAATCTGCCACAGGCAATGATGGTCCAATTCTACACGGCCATCGTAGAGTCTGTCCTCACCTTCTCCATCATGGTCTGGTTTGGCTCAGCCACCAAGCACGACACCCGGAGGCTGCAGCGAATCGTCCGATCAGCAGAGAAGGTTATTGGCTGCAACCTTCCCTCCATTGATGAACTGTACACTGCAAGGGCCAGGAAGCGAGCGGGCAAGATCATCTCTGACCCCTCTCACCCTGGCCACAAACTCTTTGAATCACTTCCCTCTGGAAGGCGACTCCAGACTGTCAAAGCTGCCACAGCCCGACATAAAAACAGTTTGTTTCCACGAGTAGTTGCTCTACTCAACAGCCAAAAAGCTGTAGCCTCCCTTTGATCTGGTATTTTGTTGGTTCACATGCTTGATCAAAGGTGTTTTATCATTAATGTTTTATTATTATTAATATTTAGTGTTTTCTGAGTCATTCATAACTGTCACTGTATGTCATGTTGTTACTTGTGGGCGGAGCACCAAGGCAAATTCCTTGTATGTGAATACTTGGCCAATAAACTTACTTACTAAAACTAAACTAAACTGAACTGAACTCTGGCTCAGCGGTAGAGTTGCCGCCTCACAGCGCCGGAGACCCGGGTTCAATCCCGACCACAGGTGCTGTCTGTACGGAGTTTGGACGTTCTCCCTGTGACCTGCGTGGGTTTTCTCCGGGATCTTCGGTTTCCTCCCACACTCCAAAGAAGTACAGGTTTGTAGGTTATGTGGCTTGGTATAAATGTAAAATTGTCCCTAGTGTGTGTAGAACAGTGTTAGTGTGGGGGGATTACTGGTCGTTGTGGACTCAGTGGGCTGAAGGGCCTGTTTCCGCGCTGTATCTCTAAACTAAACTAAACTAAACTGTACTGAACGGAACTATAACTATACATAACCTATCCATTCCCTCCACAGATGCTGTCTGAGCTATGAGTTCATCCAGCACTTCGACATTTACTAAAGATCACAGCATCTGCAGTTCCTTGTGTCTCCAAACCATATTCAAAACGTGGACTCACAGAAGCTACACAAAAATGCTGGCGAAACTCAGCGGGTGAGGCAGCATCTATGGAGCGAAGGAAATAGGCAACGTTTCGGCCCGAAACGTTGCCTATTTCCTTCTTAACACGACTCACAGAAGCTGTTGAGTATTTCACACAGATATTTCCCCAGAGATGTGAAAGGTTTGGATAGAGTGGATGTGGAGAGGATGTTTCCACTTGTGGGAGAGTCTAGGACCAGAGGTCACAGCCTCAGAATAAAGATATGTTATTTTAGGAAGGAGACGAGGGGGAATTTATTTCGTCAGAGGGCGGTGAATCTATTTGCCCCAGACGGGCTGTGGAGGCAAAGAATCCATTCTATCCAGGCCTTTCACTATTCGGTAAGTTTCAATGAGGTTCCCCCCCCCCACCCCCCCTCATTCTTCTAAACTCCAGCGAGTACAGGCCCAGTGCCGTCAAACGCTCATCTTATGTTAACCCACTCATTGCTGGGATCATTCTTATAAACCTCCTCTGGACCCTCTCCAGAGCCGGCACATCCTTCCTCAGATATGGGGCTCAAAACTGCTCACGATATTCCAAATGTGGCCTGACCAGCGCCTTATAGAGTCTCAGCATTACATCCCTGTCGTTGTATACAAGCCCTCTGGAAATAAATGCTAGCATTGAGTTTGCTTTCGTTACCACTGATAACTTCATGTATCTAGGATGCATACTGTGTATAGATATATGTAAACAGCTCGATATTTTAATCATGTCTTTCCGCTGACTGGATAGCACGCAATAAAAGCTTTTCACTGTACCTCGGTACACTATCGTATCTGCCTCCACCACCACCCCTGGCAGCGCGTTCCAGGCACCCACCACCCTCTGTGCAAAAAAAACCTGCCCCGCACATCTCCTTTAAGCTTTCCCCCTCTCACCTTAAAGCTGTACGCTGTAGTCTTCTGCCACATGTCTCCCTATCTATGCCTCACATCATTTTCTATACGTCCATCAGGTTTCGTTTCATTTTGTTTCGAGGTACGGCGCAGAAACAGGCCCTTCGGCCCACCAGGTCCGCGCCGTCCAGCGATCCCCGCACATTAACACCATCCTACACCCACTAAGGACAATTTTACATTTACCAAGCCACTTTTACTCACCTACAAAAAATGTTTAATATTTTATGTATCATTCTTAACTGTCACTGTATGTCACGATGTCACTTGCGGGCGGAGCACCAAGGCAAATTCCTTGTATGTGAATACTTGGCCAATAAACTTATTCATTCATTCATTCGTTCAATCAAACCTGTACGTCTTTGGAGTGTGGGAGGAAACCGTAGATCTCGGGGAAAACCCAGGCAGGTCACGGGGAGAACGTGCAAACTCCTGTACAGATAGCGCCCGTAGTCGGGATCGAACCCGGGTCTCCGGCGCTGCATCCACTGTAAGGCGGAAACTCTACCGCTGCGCCACCGTGACCGTCCCAGAAAAAAACAATCCAAGTCTGTCTAGCCTCTCCCTGTAGCTGAAACCCTCCATCCAGGGGTGTCAGGGGATATGGGGAGAAGGCAGGAACGGGGTACTGATTGGGGATGATCTGCCATGATCACATTGAATGGCGGTGCTGGCTCGAAGGGTCAAATGACCTACTCCTGCACCTATTGTCTATTGTCCATTGTCTATTGTTATGGGGAGAAGGTAGGAGAATGGGGTTGAGGGGGAGAGATAGATCAGCCATGATTGAATGGTGGAGTAGACTCAATGGGCCGAATGGCCTTATTCCACTCCTAGAACCTATGAACTTATGAACCCATTTGGAACTTGTTTTTTTTGCTCCAGATATAGATGATTTATAGAGCAAAGTTTAAAAGAGGTGTGCGGGGCAGATTTTTTTACACAGAGGGTGGTGGGTGCCTGGAACGCGCTGCCGGGGGTGGCGGTGGAGGCAGATACGATCGTGGTGTTTAAGATCGGCACATGGATATGCAGGGAATGGAGGGACATGGATCACTTGCAGGCAGAGGAGATTAGTTTAACTTGGCATCATGTTCAGCACGGACATTGTGGGCCGAAGGACCTGTTCCCGTGCTGTACCGCTCTATGTTTTATATTCATGTTAAGATCTGAGGAAGGGTCCCGACCTGAAATGTCAACTACGCATTTTCCCTTACCCATGGTGGTCGGTGTATGGAACGAGCTGCCACAGGAGGTAGTTGGGGGCAGGGACTAGAACAACAGTTAAAAGACATTTCGACAGGTAGATGGATTGGAAAGAATTAGAGGGATATGGGCCAAACGCGGGCAAATGGGAACGAGCAAAGATAGACAATAGACAATAGGTGCAGGAGTAGGCCATTCGGCCCCTTGAGCCAGCACCGCCATTCAATGTGATCATGGCTGATCATCCACAATCAGTTCCCCGTTACTGCCTTCTCACCATATCCCTTGGCTCCGCTATCTCCACGAGCCCTATCTAGTTCTCTCTTGAAAGCATCCAGAGAACCGGCCTCCACCGCCCTCTGAGGCAGAGAATTCCACAGACTCACAACTCTCTGTGAAAAATGTTTTCCTCGTCTCCGTTCTAAATGGCTTACCCCTTATTCTTAAACTGTGGCACCTGGTTCTGGACTCCCCCAACATCGGGAACATGTTTCCTGCCTCTAGCGTGTCCAAACCCTTAACAATCTTATATGCCTCATCCTTCTAAATTTCAGAGCATACTTGGTCAGGTTTAATCAACAATTGGAAAGGGAGAAGGGTAGATCGGAGGTGTCAGTGTTACAGTTGAATAGTGGGGACTATGCGGCCATGAGGGAGGAGCTGGCCAAAGTTGACTGGAAAGATGCACTAGCAGGGATGACAGTGGAACAATAATGGCAGGTGTTTCTGGGAATAATACAGAAGGTGCAGGATCAGTTCATTCCTAGGAGGAAGACAGATTCCAAGGGGAGTAAGGGGCGACCGTGGCTGACAAGGGACGTCAGGGACAGTATAAAAATTAAAGAGAAGAAGTACAACGTAGCAAAGATGAACTACGGGAAGCAAGAGGATTGGGTAATGTTTAAAGAACAACAGAAGATAACTGAAAAGACAATACGGGGAGAAAAGATGAGGTACGAAGGTAAGCTAGCCAAGAATATAAAGCAGGATAGTAAAAGCTTCTTTAGGTATGTGAAGAGGAAAAAATTAGTTAAGACCAAAGTTGGACCCTTGAAAACCGAAAAAGGTGAATTAATTATGGGGAACAAGGAAATGGCAGATGTGTGAACAGGTACTTTGGATCTGTCTTCACTCAGGAGGACACAAACAATCTTCCTGATATAGTCGTGGCCAGAGGATCTGGGGTGACAGAGGAACTGAAGGAAATCCACATTAGGCAGGAAATGGTGTTGGATAGACTGATGGGACTGAAGGCTGATAAATCCCCAGGGCCTGATGGTCTGCATCCCAGGGTACTTAGGGAAGTGGCTCTAGAAATCGTGGATGCATTGGTGATAATTTTCCAATGTTCTATAGATTCAGGATCAGTTCCTGTGGATTGGAGGGTAGCTAATGTTATCCCACTTTTTAAGAAAGGCGGGATAGAGAAAACAGGGAATTATAGACCAGTTAGCCTGACATCGGTGGCGGGGAAGATGCTGGAGTCAATTATAAAAGATGAGATAGCCGCACATTTGGATAGCAGTAACAGGATCGGTCCAAGTCAGCATGGATTTACGAAGGGGAAATCATGCTTGACTAATCTCCTGTAATTTTTTGAAAATGTAACTAGGAAAATGGACAAGGGAGAGCTAGTGGATGTAGTGTACCTGGACTTTCAGAAAGCATTTGATAAGGTCCCACATAGGAGATTAGTGGGCAAAATTAGGGCACATGGTATTGGGGGTAGAGTGCTGACATGGATAGAGAAGTGGTTGGCAGACAGGAAACAAAGAGTAGGGATTAACGGGTCCCTTTCAGAATGGCAGGCAGTGACTAGCGGGGTACCGCAAGGCTCGGTGCTGGGACCGCAGCTATTTACAATATAAATCAATGATTTGGATGAAGGGATTCAAAGTAACATTAGCAAATTTGCAGATGACACAAAGCTGGGTGGCAGTGTGAACTGTGAGGAGGATGCTATGGGAATGCAGGGTGACTTGGGCAGGTTCGGGGAGTGGGCAGATGCATGGCAGATGATGTTAAATGTGAGGTTACCCACTTTGGTAGCAAAAACAGGAAGGCAGATCTGAATGCCGTCAAATTGGGGAAAAGGGGAAGTACAACAGGATCTAGGGGTCCTTGTACATCAGTCGATGAAAGTAAGCATGCAGGCAGTAAAGAAAGCGAATGGCATGTTGGCCGTTATAACAAGAGGAATCGAATATAGGAGTTGTACAGAGCCCTAGTGAGACCACACCTGGAGTATTGTGTACAGTTTTGCTCCCCTAATTTGAGGAAGGACATTCTTGCTATTGAGGGAGTGCAACGTAGATTTACAAGGTTAATTTCCGGGATGGAAGGACTTTCAACATCAGATACCCTCACCCACGCGACCCAGCCATGGTTGATCAGACCACGACTTGTGTTCAGGTGGAATTCGCTCCTCCCTATGGACCTTCTCTCCTGATCCAGAGCCATCTCGAGGCCTTCTCCGCTGCCTCTGTGGCTCTTCTCCTCGCCACTCCGTTGATGCCCAGTGCACTCAAGGCTTTGTGGAGCAATTGCCCTGCAAGACCTCTGCGGCCAACCTCGATGGGCTTGTCCTTCCTCAAATTAGGAGACCAAAACTGCACACAATACTCCAGGTGTGGTCTCAGGAGGGACCTGTACAACTGCAGAAGGACCTCTTTGCTCCTATACTCAACTTCTCTTGTTATGAAGGCCAACATGCCATTAACTTTCTTCACTGCCTGCTGTGCCTGGATACTTATTTTCAGTTTAAGAAGGAACTGCAGATGCTGGAAAATCGAAGGTAGACAAAAATGCTGGAGAAACTCAGCGGGTGAGGCAGCATCTATGGAGCGACGGAAATGGGAAACGTTGCCTATTTCCTTTGCTCCATAAACGCTGCATCACCCGCTGAGTTTCTCCAGCGTTTTTGCTTACTTTCATTGACTGATGAACAAGGACACCCAGGTCTCGTTGTAATTCCCCTTTTCCCAACTTGACTCCATTTAGATGGGGCTTCGTGGCCAGTACGGGCGAGTTGGACCGAAGGGCCTGTTTCTGTCTGTGACGATAAGAGGCTGCGTGTGTTTGTTTTAACCCAGTGCAAACACAAGGGGGCAGACCTGTTATCAGGCAACTGAACCGTCCTCTCACCAACACGAGAGCTGTCCTGAAGTCTTTAGAGGTTTCAGAGAGGTTTCTCCCTGTACCTCGGTTCACGTGACAATAAACTAAACTGTTCACAAGTTGAAGGAGTAGAATTAGGCCATTCGGCCCATCGAGTCTGCTGCGCCATTCAAACCTGGCTGTCCTGACTTGTTACACGTGACAATAAGTTCGATGATCAGTTGGATCATGCCTGAGTTGGATGATCAGCCATGATCATATTGAATGGCGGTGCAGGCTCGAAGGGCCGAATGGCCTACTCCTGCACCTATTTTCTATGTTTCTATGTTTCTAATAAACTAAGCTAATCTCATAAACAATAAACAATACAGCAAGCGATAAATTAAATTGATTTAAAAATACAATTGAGTTAAAACTAAACCAAAATTAAACTAAACTAAACTCAATTAATCTAGAGTCCAATTGATTCCGTCTCTGTGAATTGCAGATCATTAGGTGCGGCACGGTGGTGCAGCAGTAGAGTTGCTGCCTCACAGTGCCAAAGACCCGGGTTCGATCTCGTCACCGGGCGCTGTCTGCACGGAGTTTGCACGTTCTCCCTGTGACCTGCGTGGGTTTTCTCCGAGATCTTCGATTTCCTCCCGCACTCCAAAGACGTACAGGTTTGTAGGTTAATTGGCTTGGTGCAAGTGTAAATTGTCCCTAGTGTGTGTAGGATAGTGTCGGTGCGGACTTGCTGGGCCGAAGGGCCTGTTTCCGCCCTGTATCCCTAACACGAAAAACAATATTTAGTTTAGTTCATTGTCACGTGTACCGAGGTACAGTGAAAAGGCTTTTGTTGCGTGCTATCCAGTCAGCGGGAAGACAACACATGATTACAATCGAGCCATTCACAGTGTACAGATACAGGACGAAGGGAATAATGTTTTGGACATTTCCACCCTGGGCGAATGGTAATGACCGCCAGATGCTGCCTGAACCGCTGAGTTCCTCCAGCACTTTGTACCTTGCTCTAGATTGCAACGTTTGCAGTTCCTTGCACCTTGAGTCTCCCGTTAACATTCCTCAGGATGGTCAGACTCGTTTACATTCACGTCCCAGTGCCGATATCACTTCGGTGAGAAGAATGTCCTCCTTTAAAGTTTGCCCAGCAAGGAAACATTTGCGATAGACACAGAGTGCTGGAGTAACTCAGTGGGTCAGGCAGCATCTCTGGAGAACATGGATAGGTGACGTTTCACAGAGTGCTGGAGTAACTCAGCGGTTCAGGCAGCATCTCTGGAGAACATGGATAGGTGACGTTTCCTCATCTCCATTCTAAATGGCTTACCCCTCATTCTTAAACAGTGGCCCTTGGTTCTGGACTCCTCCAACATTGGGAACATGTTTCCTGCATCCAGCGTGTCCAAACCCTTAATAATCTTATATGATGGGCCGAATGGCCTAATCCTACTCCTACTCCTACGACTTATGGACGATAATTGCAAACATTTGTACCTCGTGCTGTTCAGTGTGGTCCCATAAAGGGACTTATTCCACAATTACCCACGTGGCTGAGAGCTCTGGAAGTGATCAGTTATTAGTAATAAGAGTCATAGTGATACAGCATCAGGCAGGCCCTTTGACACTGACTGGTGTTAGAAGCCAAGTTCACAGCTCACTGAAGGAGGCAGAACAAGTAGATCGGGAGGTAAAGAAATTCTACAAACCTGTACGTATTTGGAGCGTGGGCGGAAACCAGAGTTCTCGGAGAAAACCCATCAGGTCACGGGGTGAACGTACAAACTCCGTACAGACAGCACCCGTAGTCAGGATTGACAGGCCCGTACACTGCCACATTCCTATACACACTAGGGACAATTAACAATTTGCAGTCACCAGTTAACCTACAAACCTGTACGTCTTTGGGATGTGGCAGAAAATGTCCTCCAGCACTCTGTGAAACGTCACCTATCCATGTTCTCCACAGATGCTGCCTGACCCGCTGAGTTACTCCAGCACTCTGTGAAACGTCACCTATCCATGTTCTCCACAGATGCTGCCTGACCTGCTGAGTTACTCCAGCACTCTGTGTCCTCTTTCAGGCATATCTGTGAATTGGGTTATAAGGTAGATGCGTGACTAATTTCTGAATCAAAGATTGACTACTTACAGTAAACGGTTTTTTGATTTCAGTATCGTTTAGACAGGTCACGGGGAGAACGTGCAAACTCCGTACAGACAGCACCCGTAGTCGGGATTGAACCCGGGACTCTGGCGCTGTGAGGCAGCTACTCTACCCGCTGGGCCGTCCAAGGCCAAAGAGCGTCTTTCACCGAGTTGATGACCTTCCAGCAGCAGCAACAACGACCTAAATAAATCAAACCAGTCCTAGCGAAGCCCGTTGGTCATTAATTGTTGGCGGTGGAGCCAGGGTGAGGGACAATGTCGTGCGTCACGTGCATCTGGGCTGGAGTGAGCGCAAGAGCAGCCAACATTTCCACACCTGGTCTCTATCCACAGAGTCATAGTCACAGAGTTATTGAGATACAACGTGGTAACAGGCCCTTCATCCCAACTTGCCCACACCAGCCAACATGTCTCAGCTGCATTAGTCTACCTGCCTGTCCCATCCATGCACCTGTCCCAATAATTTTTAATGCTTTAGACTCTAGTGATACAGCGTGGAAACAGGCCCTTCGGCCCAACTTGCCCGCACCGATCAACATGTCCCATCTACACTAGTCCCACCTGCCTGCATTTGGCCCATATCCCTCTAAACCTGTCCAATCCAGTTACCTGTGTCGGAAGGAACTGCAGGTGCTGGGTTAAACCAAAGATAAGCACAAAACGCTGGAGTAACTCAGCGGGACAGGCAGCATCTCTGGAGAAAAGGAATAGGTGACGTTTCGGTTGAAGATCCTTTTTCAGACTGTGAGTCAGGGGAGAGGGTCCTTGATGATGCTGCTGGCCTTGCCGAGGCAGCGTGAGGTACAAATGCAGTCAATGGAAGGGAGGTTGGTTTGTGTGATGGTCTGGGCTGAGTCCACAATTCGCTGCAGTTTCTTGCGGTCTGGTGGTTTTAGGACCAAGATGAGGAAAACATTTTTTCACACAGAGAGTGGTGAATCACTGGAATTCTCTGCCACAGAAGGTAGTTGAGGCCAGTTCATTGGCTATATTTAAGAGGGAGTTAGATGTGGCCCTTGTGGCTAAAGGGATCAGGGGGTATGGAGAGAAGGCAGGTACAGGATACTGAGTTGGATGATCAGCCATGGTCATATTGAATGGCGGTGCAGGCCCGAAGGGCCGAATGGCCTACTCCTGCACCTATTTTCTATGTTTCTATGTTTCTATGGACGGAGCTGTTCCCAAACCGTGCTGTGGTGCATCCCAATAAAATGGATTCTGTAGAGCATCTGTAGACGTTGGTGAGAGTTGTCTGGGCCACGTTGAACTTCCTTAGCCTTCTAACAGGCGTTGGTGTGCTTCTGAACTCATGATATGTATGAGGAAGGATGTTTTTATAACATGTGACTGAAATGAGCTGTGGTGAATTCCTGTGGTACCAAGAAGCTGGCTGATCAGCATTAACTGGCCCGGTGGCATTAGTGACTCAGAGCCCCCGGGATGAAGTGGTATTAACATCGTACAATGCTAGCTGTAGATCAAATCTGTACACAGAACTTCATTAGTTTAGTGATAGTTATACAACAGAGTCTCTTGCCCAGAGTAGGGGAATCGAGGACCAGAGGAAACAGGTTTAAAGTGAATGGGAAAAGAGTTAATAGGAATATGAAGGGTAACTTTTTTACACAAAGTGCAGTGGGTGTATGGAACGAGCTGCCAGAGGAGGTAGTTGAGGCTGGACCTATCATAATGTTTAAGAAACATTTAGACAGGTACATGGATAGGACAGGTTTGGAGAGATATGGGCCAAATGCAGGCGGGTAGGACTTGTGTAGTCGGTGTGGGAAAGTTGGGCCGAAGGTCCTGTTTCCACGTTTCACAGAGTGCTGGAGTAACTGAACGTCAC
This sequence comes from Leucoraja erinaceus, assembly GCF_028641065.1. Lineage (NCBI taxonomy): Eukaryota > Metazoa > Chordata > Chondrichthyes > Rajiformes > Rajidae > Leucoraja > Leucoraja erinaceus. The sequence goes on along the minus strand of NC_073378.1, from coordinate 26,991,545 downwards.
CTGTCCATGTTCTCCACAGATGCTGCCTGACCCGCTGAGTTACTCCAGCACTCTGTCTTTTGTTTGTAAACCAGCATCTGCAGTTCCATATTTGTACCAGGGTATCAATCACCAGAAATGAGTCACCAGATTTCAGTAAGTCGGGCAGTCACCAGCAGGTATTGGTCAGGTTTCGGTGACCGGTTTTGATGACCAGGTACAAATAATCAGGTTTTAGTCACCAGTATTGGGCACCAGGTATTTATCACCAGATTTGAGTCACTGGGGCGGCACGGTGGCGCAGCGGTAGAGTCGCTGCCTCACTGCGCCGGAGACCCGGGTTCCATCCCGACTACTGGTGCTGTCTGTAAGGAGTTTGAACGTTCTCGCCGTGACCTGCAGGATCTTCGGATTCCTCCCACACTCTAAAAACGTGCAGGTTAATTGTCTCCAGTAAAATTGTTCCTAGTGTGCGTAGGATAGTGTTGGTGTGCGGAGATCGGAGCTCGGCACGGATTTGGTGGGCCGAAGGGCCTGTTTCTGCATTGTATATTTAAACTAAACTAAAGGCATTGATGACCAGCTATTGATTACTAGGTGTTGATTACTAGGTAATGAGGGGGGGACCTCATTAAAACTTACCGAATATTGAAAGGCCTGGATAAAGTGGATGTGGGGAGGATGTTTCCACTAGTGGGAGAGTCTAGGACTAGAGGGCACAGCCTCAGAATTAAAGGACGTTCCTTTGGCAAGGAGACGAGGAGGAATTTCTTTCGTCAGGGAGTGGTGAATCTGTGGAATTCTTTGCCACAGACGGCTGTGGAGGCCAGGTCAATGGATATTTCTAAGGCAGAGTTTGATAGATTCTTGATTAGTGCGGGTGTCAGGTGTTATGGGGAGAAGGCAGGAGAATGAGGTTAGGAGGGAGAGATAGATCAGCTATGATTGAATGGCGGAGACGGCTTGATGGGCCGAATGGCCTCATCCTGCTCCTATCATGAGCTTATGATCACTAGTTATTGATCACCAACTATTGATCACGAGGTATTGATCACTGGGTAATCCTAATATAATATCAGTCTTGCTAAATAGGTTTCAGCCACAGAGGTATTAATCAGCAGGTTTTAGCCACTGGGAACCATTTATTCAAGAGAGAGCTAGATAGAGCTCTTAAAAATAGCCGAGTCAGGGGATATGGGGAGAAGGCAGGAACGGGGTACTGATTGTGGATGATCAGCCATGATCACATTAAATGGTGGTGCTGGCTCGAAGGGCCGAGTGGCCTATTCCTGCACCTATTGTCATGTTTCAGTAACTAGGTTTCTGTGACAGGTATCGGGGTAGAGTTACCTCAGCCTGTGGCAGTCCCGGCTCTGCAGGGAGAGGGGGTGGGGGAGAGAGAGAGGAGGGAGGTAGAGAGGAGGAGGGGAGAGAGAGGGAGGGAGGGAGAGAGAGGGAGGGAGAGAGAGAGGGAGGAGGGAGAGAGAGAGAGAGGGGAGGGAGAGATAGAGAGAGAGAGGAGGGAGAGAGAGGAAGGAGGGAGAGGGAGAGAAGAGAGAGGGAGGGAGAGAGGGAGAGAGGGAGAGAGAGAAGGGAGGAGGGAGAGAGGGAAGGAGGGAGAGAGGGAAGGAGGGAAAGAGAGAAGGCGGGAGAGAGAGGAGGAGGGAGAGAGAGAAGCCGGGAGAGAGGGAAGGAGAGAGAGGAGGAGGGAGAGAGAGAGGAGGAGGGAGAGGGGGCGGTGCTGCGGTGAGCCGGCTCGGCTGGGGCGGGGTTGAGTCTGCAGGCGGGGACTGTACGGGGCCGGGTCGCGGCTGCACCGACTCGGATCCTCCAGCGCCCGGGACTCACCGCCAGCCCGACCCGACCCGACCCGAGCCGACCTCCCTGCCCGCTGACTGCGCTCCCCGCCCGGACAGAGCCGCTCCACCGCCCCTTCTCTCCCCCTACACTGTGGTGATGAGGAGGGAGCGGGTGGAGGGTCCACCGAGCCATGTCTCCCCCCTCTCTCCCACTCCCTCTCCCCGCTGCCCGTGGCCGGCGGCAGCTTCCCGGAGGCGGCTGCTGGTCCTCGCCTGCCTGCCGGCGCTGCTGCTCGGCCTGGAGACCGGCTCGGCCCCGCTGCTCACCGCCCAGCCCCGGCTGGAGTGTGTCAACGGCAGCCGGGACCACCCGCGGCAGCAGCAGACCCCCGGCCGGGGATTCCCCACGATCCTCCCCAACCCCCGTGGAATCCCCCCCCTCGCCGCCGCCGCCGCCACCACCAACTCCAGCGACAAGTGCCGGTGTAACAGCTGGGATTTCTACCTCCACAACGGGCTGGTCCGTAACATCGTCACCCAGGTACAGGAGGGGGTGGGAGGAGGAGGGGGAGGGGATAGAGGGGATGGGGTGGAGAGAGGAGAGGGAGGGATGGTGGAGGGTGAGAGGGGGCCAGCAGGGAGAGAGGGGGGCAGAATGGTGGCGGGGGTTAGGAGCAGAGGGGAGAAGAGGGAGGGGGTTGGTGGACAGCAGCAGGTTTAGAGGGGGGGTGGGGGTGGGGACAGAGGTGAGGAGAGAGGGGGGGGGGTGGTGGTGGTGGTGGCAGAGAGAGGGTGGGGAGGATGGGAGATGGGGTGGAGGCGGAAGCGGAGCAGAGGGAGTGTTAGAGGGGAGGGAGATGATTGGGGTGAGGGAGGGTGGCGAATGGGGGGGGGGTTTGCTGGGGGGAGGGGTGGTGTTGGCTTTAGAGGGGGGTGAGGCAGAATGGCAACTGGGGGGGCTGTGGGGAGAGGGAGGGGTGCTTGAGATGGAGAGGTGGGGGGAAGAGGGGTAGGGGGTGAGGGGTAAGAGGCGGTAGATTCAGAGGGAGGGGTGTGGAGAGGGGGATCGGTGACATTAGAGCGGTCAGCGGGAGGATGGGGAGAGGGAGGGGAGGGGCAGGAGGGGGAGAGGAGGTCGTAGGTGATGGGAGCAGAATTAGGCCATTCGGCCCATCAAGTCTACTCCGCCATTCAATCATGGCCGATCTATCTCTCCCACCTAACCCCATTCTTCCTGCTTCTCCCCATAACCTCTGACACCTGTTAGGGGAGAGACAGTGGGGCTGGGGGTGGGAGGGAGGGAGGGGGAGAGAGAGAGAGCCGTGGTGGTGGTGGTGGGGGGGAGAGAGAGAGGGCAGGTAGAGGGGGGAGAGAAGGCAAGCAGACGGGGGGGGGGGGAGAGAGAGGGCAGGCAGATCGAGTTCGAGGGGGGGGAGAGGGGGCAAGTCGAGGAGGGGAGAGTGGGCAGGTAGTCGGGGGGGGGGGGGGGGGAGGAGAGGGGAGAGAAGGCAGGTAGATCGAAGGGGGGGGGGGGAGGAGTCGGGGGGGGGGGAAGGAGAGAGGGGGAGAAGGCAGGGGGGGGGTGGGGGGCGGACTTGTTACCCGACCCACAGAGGGCTTTCTGCACTGTGTATTTTGTCTCGGGTTTGCGGCGTCTGCACATGGTGCGGAGACGATTCCTGGTGAGTCTCGTCCTTACCTCCGCAACATGCGCTGGAGGAGAGGGACCAGCGAGCGCTGCAGGAGGTCGAAATGCGACCTTGGCAGACAGCAACCCACCAGTGCTTGTTATGTGTTTATTACATTCGGTCACCTGTTCACTGAATGAGCGCCAGCTAACTCTCGCTGGAGTTTAGAAGGATGAGCAGGCACCTCATTGAAACCTCCCGTATAATAAAGTATCGAAACATAGAAAATAGGTGCAGGAGTAGACCATTCGGCCCTTCGAGCCAGCACAGCCATTCACTGTGATCATGGCTGATCATCCACAATCAGTACCCCGTTCCTGCCCTCTCCCCATATCCCTTGATTCCATTAGTCCGAAGAGCTAAATGCAACTCTCTCTTGAAAACATCATAAAAGACCTGGATAGAGTGGATGTGGGGAGGATGTTTCCACTAGTGGGAGAGTCAAGGACCAGAGGGCACAGCCTCAAAATTAAAGGATGTTCGTCTAGGAAGAGATGAGGTGGAATTTCTTCAGACAGAGAGGGTGGTGAATCGGTGGAATTCTTTGCCACAGACGGCTGTGGAGGCCAAGTCAGTGGATATTTCTAAGGCGGAGATAGATTCTTGATTAGTACGGGCGTCGGGGATTATGGGGAGAAGGCAGGAGAATGGGGTTAGAAACATATAAAATATGTGCTGGAGGAGGCCATTCGGCCCTTCGAGCCAGCGCCACCATTCATTGTGATCATGGCTGATTGTTCCCAATCAATAACCCGCGCCTGCCTTCTCCCCATATACCTTGATTCCAGTAGCCCCCAGAGCTCTATCTAACTCGATAGAGCTCTATCTAACAGAGATACTGTAGATCAGCCATGATTGAATGGCGGAGTAGACTTGATGGGCCGAATGGCCTAATTCTGCTCCTAGAACTCATATGAGCTTATGACCCAAGTAACTGTGGATAGTCCATGTGAACCTGTAGTCAGGATTGAACCCGGGTCTCTGGCTCTGTGAGGCAGCAACTCTACTGCTGCGCCACCGTGCCGCCTTAAGACGGACGTGGCTGGGATCCTTTCTGTGCTTCACACAAGTGGAAGACCCCAGAGAGAATTACATTCAATATTCTATCGAACATAAAACATTGAGAAGTACAGCACAGGTATAGGTGGACAAAAGTGCTGGAGAAACTCAGCGGGTGCGGCAGCATCTATGGAGCGAAGGAAATAGGCAACTTTTCGGGTCGAGACCCTTCTTCAGACAGGAAGAGGCTCTTTCTTATACACGACACCTAGCCAAACTAACCTCCTTTGATGATAGACGTAAAAGGCTGGAGTAACTCAGCGGGCCAGGCAGCATCTCTGGAGAAAAGGAATGGGCGACATATGCTTAGAGAATGGAGTAGCTGGGCTTGTACACTCTGGAGTTTAGAAGGATGAGAGGGAATCTTATTGAAACATATAAGATTTTTAAGGGCTTGGACACGCTAGAGCCAGGAAACATGTTCCCGATGTGGGGGGAGTCCAGAACCAGGGGCCACAGTTTAAGAATAAGGAGTAAGCCATTTACAACGGAGACGAGGAAACACTTTTTCTCACAGAGAGTGGTGAGTCTGTGGAATTCTCTGCCTCAGAGGGCGGTGGAGGCAGGTTCCCTGGATGCTTCCAAGAGAGAGCTAGATAGGGCTCTTAAAAATACCGGAGTCAGGGGATATGGGGAGAAGGCAGGAACGGGGTACTGATTGGGGATGATCAGCCATGGTCACATTGAATGGCGGTGCTGGCTCGAAGGGCCGAATGGCTAATCCTGCACCTATAAAAATTAAAAAAAAATTGGGTCAAGGCCCTTCTTCAGGACCAGCCTGCACGTGATCCATAACCCTCCATTCCCTGTATATCCACATGCTATCCAAAAGTCTCTTAAACACCACTACCATATAGAAACATGGAAAATAGGTGCAGGAGGAGGCCATTCGGCCCTTCGAGTCAGCACCACCATTCATTGTGATCATCCTCTATCAATAACACGTGCCTGCCTTCTCCCCTGCATCTCCTTTCAACCCTGACCCTATCCCTCTCGCCTTAAAGCTATGCCCCCAACATTTGATATTTCCACCCAGGTTCTGACTGTCACAAGTTCACAAGTTATAGGAGTAGAATAGGGCCGTTCGGCCCATCGAGTCTACACCGCCATTCAATCGTGGCTGATCTCTGCCTCCTGATCCCATTCTCCTGTCTTCTCCCCATAACCCTTGACACCCGTTCAAATCAAGATTTGTCTATCTCTGCCTTAAAAAATATCCACTGACTTCGCCACTCAATCTATGTCTGCCAGGTCTTCCTTCAACCTCCGTCATTCTGGCGAAAACCATCCAAGTCTGTCCAACACAGACACATAGAAAATAGGTGCAGGATTAGGCCATTCGGCCCTTCGAACTAGCACCGCCATTCAATATGATCATGGCTGATCATCCAAAATCGGTACCCCGTTCCTGCCTTCTCCCCCACATCCCTTGATTCCGTTTGCCCTAAGAGCTGCATCTAATGCCCCTGTCCCACTTAGGAAACCTGAACGGAAACCTCTGGAGACTTTGCGCCCCACCCAAGGTTTCCGTGCGGTTTCCGGAGGTTGCAGGTGGTTGCTGGAGGTTGCAGGTAGGGTGACTGACAAAAACCTCTGGGGCACGGAAACCTTGGGTGCGCAAAAACCTCCGGGCATAACCTGAAAACATGGGAACCACCTTTTGTGAAACCATATAACAATTACAGGGTGGGGCGCCAAAGTCCTGCCAGAGGTTTCCATTTCAGGTTACCTAAGTGGGGCCTATCCAATTTATTTTTAAATGATACCTCGTGCCGACACACACTTCCACTGGAAGCTCATTCCACACGGCTACCACTCTCTGAGTAAAGAAGTTCCCCCTCATGTTACCCCTAAACTTCTGTCCCAATTAATTCTGAAGTCACCTCTTTCACAACTCTCTGGGTGAAAAAGTGTTTCCTCATCTCCGTTCTAAATGGTTTATCCCTTATTCTTAAACTGTGACCCCCTGGTTCTGGACTCCCCCCAACATCGGGAACATGTTTCCTGCATCTTGCCTGTCCAATCAATCCCTTAAGAATGTTATATGTTTCTATAAGATCCTCCTCTCATCCCTCTCAACCTCTCCCTGTAGCTGATATCCTCCAAATTTCTATCAGCTTCCTATTGATTCATTCAAATAATGGAAGATTGTGTATCCTGAATTTTGAGTGCGGGCTATGAAGTCATTTTTTAAATAATCGCATGAGAGGAATAGATCGGGATAGATACACAGAGTCTCTTGCCCAGAGTAGGGGAATCGAGGACCAGACGACATGGGTTCAAGGTGAAGGGGAAAAGATTTAATAGGAATCTGAGGGGTAACATTTTCACACAGAGGGTGATGTGTGTATGGAACAAGCTGCTAGAGGAGGTAGTTGAGGCTGGGACTATCGCAATGTTTAAGAAACAGTTAGACAGGTACATGGATAGGACAGGTTTGGAGGGATATGGGCCAAACGCGGGCAGGTGGGACTAGTGTAGATGGGGCATGTTGGCTGGTGTGGGCAAGTTGGGCCGAAGGGCCTGTTTCTACACAGTATCACTCTATGACTCAGGGTGATAATAAGCAAGCTGAAACTTGTGCACAAGACATGCCTGAAATGTCTATAAGTGCGTAGGAAGGAACTATAGATGCTGGTTTAAACTGAAGATAGACACAAAAAGCTGGAGTAACTCAGCGGGACAGGCAGCATCTCTGGAGAGAAGGAATGGGTGACGTTTCGGGTCGAGACCCTTCTCCAGAGATGTATTCGAGACCCTTCTTCGGAGGATGGGTCTCGACCCGAAACATCACCCATTCCTCCTCTCCAGAGATGCTGCCTGTCCTGCTGAGTTACTCCAGCATTTTGTATCTATCTAAATGCCTATAAGTGGTTTGTCTGCTTTTTTGTTCCAAGTTTAGAAAGTCCTTGAATGATTTATTTTATTTTACTGGGACATTTTCTACCCTGCTCTTATTCAGTTAGTTAGTTTAGTTTATTGTCACGTGTACCGAGGTACAGTGAAAAGCTTTTTTGTTGCATGCTATCCAGTCAGCGGAAAGACAATACATGATTACAATCGAGCCGTCCACAGTGTACAGATACAGGATAAATAAAGGGAATAACGTTTAGTGCAAGGTAAAGTCCGATTAAAGTTAGTCCGATGGACTCCAATGAGGTAGATGGTAGCTCAGAACCGCTCTCTAGTTGGTGGTGGGATGGTTCAGTTGCCTGATAACAGCTGGGAAGAAACTGTCCCTGACTAGTGTAGATGGGGCATGTTGGTCAGCAGGGGCAAGTAGGGTTGAAGGGCCTGTTTTCGTGCTGTGTGAACCCCCATCTGCAGTTTCTTGTCTCACACATAGTTTTACAGTGTGGAAACAGGCCCTTCAGCCCAGCTTGCCTACACTGGCCAACATGCCCCATCTACACTAGTCCCATCTGCCTGCGTTTGGCCCATCTCCCTCCAAACCTGTCTAGCTGTTTCTTAAACGTTGGGATAGTCCCAGCCTCAACTACCTCCTCTGGCAGCTCGTTCCATACACTCACCATCCTCTGTGTGAAAAAGTTATCTCCATGTATACCAGTCTAAATGCCCTTAGAAACATAGAAAAAGGAGTAGGTTGTTGCAGTACCGCCCAATTGATCATGGCTTCCCACTGTATCCCTTTGCCTTCTCTCCATACCCTCTGATCCCCTTGGCCACAAGGGCCACATCTAACTCCCTCTTAAATATAGCCAATGAACTGGCCTCAACTACCCTCTGTGGCAGAGAGTTCCAGAGATTCACCACTCTCTGTGTGAAAAAAGTTCTCCTCATCTCGGTTTTAAAGGATTTCCCCCTTATCGAGCAAGATATTATAGCGAGCAAGATAGATCACTCGATGAAAAAGACGTAGTGCGGTCATGGGCAGATTCATGGGTAATTTTCGGCCCCATTTCCGTAACCGGCTTCCGTCTCCGCACCAAAGATCCCACAGCGGAGCAAAGATACTAGCGCGGAGACGGAAGCTGGTTACGGAAACATCCTCGTAAAAATGAAAGTTATTTGGTAAAAATCTTCTCATTTTCAGAATTATAATTTATTAACACAAACTGTTCCCCCGCAACGTTGATTACACTGCGAGTCCGGTCGGGTCGGGTCGGGTTACTGAAATGGATGGAAAAAAAGGCCCACGTTCCGCTCCGTTACGTACTACACGTCAGCCCATCGCATTTAGAAGTAGTCATCTATCTTGCTCCGCTATAGGATCTTTGCTTTTTACAGGGTTCCACCTGACGTAGCTCAGTAGAAAAATACTATTTGATTATGCCTGCAAAAGCATTGCTACATTAGCGCTGCTATTTACTGTAATTAGATAATAATACTGTTCCTTGCTCATAATTCATCAATTGATTATCTCTTTAAATTGCAAGATTCATTTAAACCTCATGCTCGAATTTTAAGGTCACAGCTTTCACTGATAGTTTAGTTTAGAAATACAGCGCGGAAACATGCCCTTCGCCCCCCCCCCCCCCCCCCCCCCCCCCCCCTCACTAGGGTCAAGTTTACATTTACACCAAGCCAATTAACCTACAAACCTGCACGTCTTTGGAGTGTGGGAGGACAATAAACAATAGGTGCAGGAGTAGGCCATTCGGCCCTTCGAGCCAGCACCACCATTCAATGTGATCATGGCTGATCATCCCCAATCAGTACCCCATTCCTGCCTTCTCCCCATATCCCCAGACTCCTCTATTTTTAAGAGCCCTATCTAGCTCTCATGAAAGCATCCAGAGAACCGGCCTCCACCCCCCTCTGAGGCAGAGAATTCCACAGACTCACCACTCTCTGTGAGAAAAAGTGGTTCCTCGTCTCCGTTCTAAATGGCTTACCCCTTATTCTTAAACCGTGGCCCCTGGTTCTGGACTTCCGCCAACATCGGGAACATGTTTCCTGCCTCTAGCGTGTCCAAAACCGGAGATTCCGGAGAAAGCCCGGGCGGGTCATGGGGAGAACGTGCGAACTCCGTACAGACAGCACCCCTCATAGTCCGGATGGAACCCGGGTGTCTGGCGCTGTGAGGCAGCAACTCTACCGCTGCGCCACCGTGTGTGAGTTTCGTTTGGAGATGCAGCGTGGAAACAGGCCCTTCAGACCACTGAGTCCGCGCCGGCCAGCGATCCACTCTCCTACACACACTAGGGACAATTTACATTTGTACCGAAGCCAATTAACCTACAAACCTGTACGTCTGTGGAGTGTGGCATGCCGCCCAGTTAGTTATCCACCCTTCTCCAGGAGGTGAGTGAGGAGTGAGGGTTGCAGAAATATGCAAGGCATGATCAGTAAGTTTGCAGAGAATACTGAAATAGGAGGCACAGTGGCGCAGAGGTAGAGTCGCTGCCTCACAGCGCCAGAGACCCGGGTTCGATCCTGACTACGGGTGCCGTCTGTACGGAGTTTGTACGTTCTCCCCGTGACCTGCGTGGGTTTTCCCCGGGTGTTCCGGTTGCCTCCCGCACTCCAAAGACTTGCAAGTTTGTAGGTTAATTGGCTTTGGTAAAATGGTAAATTGTCCCTAGTGTGTGTAGGATAGTGTGCTTGTGTGGGGATTGCTGGTCGGCGCAGACTCGGTGGGCTGAAGGGCAGGTGGGGCTAGTATATTGGACACATTGACCAGTGTAGGCAACTTGGGCCGAAGGGCCTTTCTCTGCGCTGTATCTATAAAACTAAATTAAACATCCCTCTGATATCTTTGTTGTTGATGTTTATGGGAGCATTGGGGGTGACTGACAACCAGTTAAAACTTTTGAGTTTTAAGTTTTAAGAAGGAACTGCAGATGCTGATTTAAACCGAAGATAGATACAAGAAACTGGAGTAGCTCAGCGGGACAGGCAGCATCCCCGGAGAGAAGGAAAGGGTGACGTTTCGGGCCAAGACCCTTCTTCAGGGGATAAGAGAAACGAGAGACCTAGACGATGATGTGGAGAGATAAAGAACAATGAATGAAAGAAATGCAAAAAAGTAACGATGATGAAGGGAAACAGGAAAGTTGACAAAAATGCTAGAGAAACTCAGCGGGTGAGGCAGCATCTATGGAGCATAGAGACATAGAAAATAGGTGCAGGAGGCCATTCGGCCCTTCGAGCCAGCACCGCCATTCATTGTGATCATGGCTGATTGTCCCCAATTAATAACCTGTGCCTGCCTTCTCCCCGTATCCCTTGTTTCCACTAGCCCCTAGAGCTCTATCTAACTCAATAGAAACATAGAAAATAGGTGCAGGAGGAACAAAGGAATAGGCAATGTTTCGGGTCGCCTATTTCCTTTGCTCCATAGATGCTGTCTCACCCGCTGAGTTTCTCCAGCATTTTTGTCTACCTTCGACTTTTTTCCAGCATCTGCAGTTCTTTCTTAAACTTAAAAGGAAACAGGCCATTGTTTGAGTCTGAAGAAGGGTCTCGACCCGAAACGTCACCTATTCCTTCGCTCCAGAGATGCTGCCTGACCCGCTGAGTTACTCCAGCATTTTTTGTCTATCTTCGGTTTAAACCAGCATCTGCAGTTCCTTCCTACACAGGCAATTGGTAGTTGTTTGTTGCTTGAGAACGATTAGAATCTTGATGCAGCTTTAGAAAAAGGGTTACTTGGGTGCAGTTAATCATCTGATCTGACCCTGCATGTACACACGAGGTGTGACTGCAATGCTGTTAGCCTCTCACACACCCCACTCTCTGCCAGGCTAGAGGGCAATGTGCAAAGGAGTGCCAGTCAGATACACACTCCCTTTATTTTACATTCCCTTTGCTGGAGTAACTCAGCGGGTCAGGCAGCATCTGTGGAGAACATGGATAGGTGACGTTTCACAGAGTGCTGGAGTAACTCAGCGGGTCAGGCAGCATCTCTGGAGAGCATGGATAGGTGACGTTTCACAGAGTGCTGGAGTAACTCAGCGGGTCAGGCAGCATCTGTGGAGAACTGGATAGGTGACGTTTCACAGTGCTGGAGTGACAGCGGGTCAGGCAGCATCTCTGGAGAACATGGATAGGTGACGTCTCGGGTTGAGACCCTTCTTCACACTGAGGGTCAAGGGAGACTAGAAACATGGCAGGGTAATGTGTGAAAATGACAGATCACAGCAGGCGATTAGGATTTGTAGAGGCAGTAGGCATGTAGGGAGTTGAGGCTGGGACTATCCCAACGTTTAAGAAGCAGACAGGTACATGGATTGTACACAAAAAAGCTGGAGAAACTCAGCGGGTGCAGCAGCATCTATGGAGCGAAGGAAAAAGGCAACGTTTCGGGCCGAAACTACATGGATTGGACAGGTTTGAAGGGATATGGACCAAATGCAGGCAGGTGGGTCTAGTGTAGCTGGGACATTGTTGTCCGGTGTGGGCAAGTCGGGCCGAAGGGCCTGTTTCCACCCTGTATCACCCTGTGACTCGGGAATGGTTTATCGTTAGCCGAGGGGGAAGGTGATAAGGAGGATGGTGATGGGAGTAGGAACGAGTTGAAAAATTAGAGAGGATTTGAGTATAGTAGCAGGGAGGTTCTACTGCAGTTTTACAGGGCCTTGGTGAGACCACACCTGGAGTATTGCGTACAGTTTTGGTCTCCTAATCTGAGGAAAGACATTCTTGCCATAGAGGGAGTATAGAGAAGGTTCACCAGACTGATTCCTGGGATGTCAGGACTTTCATATGAATAAAGACTGGATAGACTCGACTTGTACTCGCTAGATTTTAGAAGATTGAGGGGGGATCTTATAGAAACTTACAAAATTCTTAAGGGGTTGGACAGGCTAGATACAGGAAGATTGTTCCCGATGTTGTGGAAGTCCAGAACAAGGGGTCACAAGAGTGGTGAATCTGTGGAACTCTCTGCCACAGAGGGTAGTTGAGGCCAGTTCATTGGCTATATTTAAGAGGGAGTTAGATGTGGCCCTTGTGGTAAAGGGATCAGGGGGTATGGAGAGAAGGCAGGTACGGGATACTGAGTTGGATGATCAGCCATGATCACATTGAATGGCGGTTCAGGCTCGAAGGGCCGAATGGCCTACTCCTGCACCTATTTTCTATGTTTCTAAAACTGCAGGCTGTGGAGTGGAGACGCAAAGATGATAATTGTGTGCGGATCAGCTATTAATTAGTGTCTGGCACCCGTCCCAGGACAAGCCATCTAGTTCACTGCCGACTCCATATTACATTAATGGAGCTTATTTTAGCACCAGACTCTATACATCTGACAGAAGCTGCCAATTAAACTGTATTTCCAGCCTTCGTCTGAGCGATCTTCGGTCTGACTAGCAACATGCTTTTGTAAATGCTTGCACATTTAGCCCTGTTTCCACACACTCGTGCTCAGCTTATGGAAACAAAGGTGCAGGAGGAGGCCATTTGGCCCTTTGAGCCAGCACCGCCATTCATTACGATCGTGGCTGATTCCCGCCCGCCCTCCTTATCACCTCCCCCCTCGGCTACCGATAAACCATTCCCGAGTCACAGGGTGGTACTGTGTGGAAACAGGCCCTTCGTGCCAACTTGCCCACACCGGCCAGCAATGTCCCAGCTACACTAGTCCCACCTGCCTGCATTTGGTCCATATCCCCCCCCAATGTCTGTAGAATTCTCTGCCTCAGAGGGCGGTGGAGGCCGGTTCTCTGGGTGCTTTCAAGAGAGAGCTAGATAGGGCTCTTAAAAATAGCAGAGTCAGGGGATATGGGGAGAAGGCAGGTATGGGGTACTGATTGGGGATGATCAACCATGATCACATTAAATGGCAGTGCTGGCTCGAAGGGCCGAATGGCCTACTCCTGCACCTATTGTCTATTGTGAACTTTGGGACGTTTGTGGTTAGTTGCGGTGAGAGATATTATGCAAACACGACTTACCTGGAAAATCCACACCCCACGTCAAAGATATTATAAAATCACCAGAGGAATAGATCTGGTGAATGTTGTCGAGCTGGAAAGACGACACAGAAGGTTTACCAGGATGTTGCCAGGACTCGAGGGTCTGAGCTACTGGGAGAGGTTGAGCAGGCTGGGGCGCTATTCCTTGGAGCGCAGGATGATGAGGGGATGATCCTGATTTTTCACACAGAGATTTGTGGGTCTGTGGAATCCTCTGCCTCGGAGGGCGGTGGAGGCTGGTTCTCTGGATACTTTCAAGAGAGAGTTAGGCAGGGCTGTTAAAGATAGCGGAGTCAGGGGATATGGGGAGAAGGCAGGAACGGGGTACTGATTGTGGATAATTGGTCGCCTAATTATAGGAAGGATGTCAACAAAATAGAGAGAGTACAGAGGAGATTTACTAGAATGTTACCTGGGTTTCAGCAACTAAGTTACAGAGAAAGGTTGAACAAGTTAGGGCTTTATTCTTTGGAGCGCAGAAGGTTAAGGGGGGACTTGATAGAGGTTTTTAAAATGATGAGAGGGATCGACAGAGTTGACGTGGAAAAGCTTTTCCCACTGAGAGTAGGGAAGATTCAAACAAGAGGACATGACTTGAGAATTAAGGGACTGAAGTTTAGGGGTAACATGAGGGGGAACTTCTTTACTCAGAGATTGGTGGCGGTGTGGAATGAGCTTCCAGTGAAGGTGGTGGAGGCAGGTTCGTTTTTATCATTTAAAAATAAATTGGATAGTTGGGGGGAAGGGAATGGAGGGTTATGGTCTGAGCGCAGGTATATGGGACTAGGGGAGAATATGTGTTCGGCACGGACTAGAAGGGTCGAGATGGCCTGTTTCCGTGCTGTAATTGTTATATGGTTATATGATCAGCCATGATTACATTGAATGGCAGTGCTGGCTCGAAGGGCCGAATGGCCTGCTCATGCACCTATTGTCTATTGTAGAGGTGTATTAAATCATGAGAGGAATAGACATGTAGGTAGATGCACAGAGTCTCTTGTCCAGAGTAGGGGACTCGAGGATTAAACATATAACAAGCTTTAAGGTGAAGGGGAAAAGATTTAATTTGGAATCTGAGGGGTAACTATTTCACGCAAGGGAACAAGCTGCCAGTGGAGGTAGTGTCTATCGAAGGGCCGAATGGCCTTCTCCTGCACCGATTGTCTATTGACTAAGGGAATCGAGGGATATGGGGAGAAGGCAAGAACGGGGTACTAATTGGGGATGATCACAGTGAATGGCGGTGCTGGCTCGAAGTGCCGAATGGCCTACTCCTGCACCTATTGTCTATGTTGCTGTGTTTCTATGACGATATGAGCAAGTGGGATGAGGACGTTGATATTGGGAATGGTGCTGATGCTGTTCTTGTTCATCTCCTGCAGTGGAGCCTGGTCTGCAACTCATCTTGGAAGGTCCACATCGCCAAGTTTTCCTTGCTAGTTGGATTGATTTTCGGTTACCTCGTGAGCGGATGCTTGGCCGATTGGTAAGTGCCGTGTTTTTGTGAAGGCCAATGTGCCATAAGTCCTTTTGTCCACCCGATCTACAGTGACGTCCTAAAACAGAGCATTTGAATGTGGGTTTACTGCACTTGTTAAGAGTGTTTCGTTGTCGTAGGCACTAGAAACATAGAAAAATAGATGGCAGGCGTAGGCCATTTGTGCCCTTCGAGCCGGCACCGCCATTCAATATGATCATGGCTGATCATCCACAATCAGCAACCCCGTTCCTGCTTTCTCCCCCATATCCCTTGATTCCCTTAGCCCTAAGAGCTAAATGCAACTCTCCCTTGAAAGATACCCATATCGTTCGGCCTATTGCTAACCAAATCCTGGTCACGGTGGCGCAGCGGTAGAATTGCTGCCTTACAGCGAATGCAGCGCTGGAGACCCGGGCTCGATCACGACCACGGGTACGGAGTTTGTAACTTCTCCCCGTGACTTGAGTGGGGTTTCTCCGAGATTTTTGGGTTTCCTTCCACCAAGGCGTACATGTTTGTAGTTTAATTGTCTTGGTATAAATGTAAAAAATTGTCCCTAGAGGGTGTAGGATGGTGTTAGTGTGCGTGGATCGCTGGTTGGCGCGGACCCGGTGGGCCGAAGGGCCTGTTTCCGCGCTTCTCGAAACTAAACTAAACTAAAGATGAATTATGGTTGAGATTTGATGTTGGCCATAATATTTTCCGACACCACTCTGACCGACCCTGTTGCAGTTTGCTGGCAGGAGAGACCGGTACTGGAGAATCATTGGCGAGAAATTACCATTTTAAACAAAGATAAGAAATAAAATTATCTTTTCAGAAAATGACTTGTCACCCCACCCAAAATACGATGGCCAGCACTTCGCACACTTCCACCTTTGGCACACAATTCAATTCAATTTAACTCTGCCACAGAAGGTGGTTGGGCCCAGTTCATTGGCTATATTTAAGAGGGAGTTAGATGTGGCTAAAGGGATCAGGGGGTATGGAGAGAAGGCAGGTACAGGATACTGAGTTGGATGATCAGCCATGATCATATTGAATGGCGGTGCAGGCTCGAAGGGCTGAATGGCCTACTCCTGCACCTATTTTCTATGTATCTATGTAAAGTAAATACCAGATATTTTAAAGATTATTTATTATTGTCAACAACTTCTCTTTTGAGAAGCAAGGAGGGGGAAGAATTACATTTTGTGTTTTTCTTGAATTGAATTGAATCCTTTATTTGTCATTCAGACCTTTTGGTCTGAACGAATGTTGTTGCCTGCTGCCATACATGTAATAATAAACACACAATAAACACAAATTAACATCCACCACAGTGAGTTCACCAAGCACCTCCTCACTGTGATGGAGGCAAAAATCTTAGGGTTGCTGTCTCTTCCCTCCTCTTCTCCCTCTGCGCTGAGGCCATACCCCACCGAGCGATGGTAAGTCAGTCCCGCGGTTCAATCTCCGCGGCCGGGGGTGGTCGAAGCTGCCGCCCTCCAGTCCAGCGGATGCAGCTGTTGCCACGGGAGCTCCGGAAAACAGGCACCAACCTGTAACCCGCGAGCTCCCGACGAGGTCATCCACTGGCCCGCGGCCGAGCCCCGGATTCAGGTCGCCGCCGCCTCAGCCACCGGAGCACCGTCTCCGCCCCGCATGGGGCCGCCCACACGGGAGCGCCTTCCAGCCCCGCACCGGGCCGCCCACACGGGAGCGCCTTCCAGCCGGGAGCCGGGCCGCCCACACGGGAGCGTCTCAGCCCCGCGCCGGGCCACCCACACGGGAGTGCCTTCCAGCCCCGCACCGGGCCGCCCACACGGGAGTGTCTCAGCCCCGCGCCGTCCGCCCTCACTGGAGCGCCGAGTCGTGCCGCTGCCCGAACGCCGCCGCAGCTCGAAGCCGGCCAGCCTCGCGGTGGTAAGTCCTGGCTGGCTCTACTCCGGATCCTTGAGGTCGGTCGATGTCGGTCCCAGCTCCGCCATTTGGCCTCAGCTCAGACGGGGGAAGAGAAGGGGGATACGACAAGAAAGTCGCATTCCCCCCCGAAGGGAGAGACAGAAAGCCCCGTTTCAACCCCCACACACATAACGCAACCTAATAACCAAAAGTTTAACTGAACAAGACAAAAAAAACAACACAAAAAAGTAAAAACAGACAGACTGCAGGCGAGCCGCAGCCGTTTCACAGTGCCGCCACTATCCTGCCTATTCTACTTCTATATTCTATCCTATCCTATTTCTTCAAATGCCGTGTACGACAGTGATCGCAACTTCTACTGAAGTGTGGACGGCCGTTGGCTCGCGAGGATCTCATCCGCCCTTTGACAGGTCTTGTTTCTGGTCCTGTTGGGGGTCCACAGCCCCCTCCTCACCTGGTAAACCAGGTGGGGGAGAAGGTTTTGTCGCCGACTATCTGACCATGGAGCAGGTAGCACGGGATTACATGCCGTTCCTGCCTTCTTCCCATATCTCCTGGCTCCGCTATCTTTAAGAGCCAGCTCTCTCTTGAAAGCATCCAGAGAACCCGCCTCCCGGAAACTGGAAACTCCCCCAGACCTGACCTAAGGAATAACCTGTAAAGAACAAAAAATGTACATTGAGGGAGTGCAGCGTAGGGTTACAAGGTTAATTTCCGGAATGGCGAGACTGGCATATGCTGAGAGAATGAAGCAGCTGGGCTTGTACACTCTGCAGTTTAGAAGGATGAGAGGGAAACTTATTAAAACATATAAGATTATAAAGGGTTTGGTCACGCCAGAGGCAGGAAACACAGAGAGTTGTGAGTCTGTGGAATTCTCTGCCTCAGAGGGCGGTGGAGGCAGGTTCTCTGGAAGCTTTCAAGAGAGAGCTAGATAGGGTTTAAAATAGTGGAGTCAGGGGATATGGGGAAAGGGCAGGAACGGGGTACTGATTGGGGATGTTCACATTGAATGGTGGTGCTGGCTGTTCATAGACTACAGTTCAGCCTTCAACACGATAGTCCCCACCAGACAGGCCGGGAAGCTAATGGAATTGGGGCTCAACACCTCCCTGTGTGCCTGGGTCCTGGACTTTCTCACCGCCAGGCCCCAGGTAGTCAAGATGGGAGGGAATACATCGGAGTCCCTCACCCTGAGCACAGGATCGCCCCAGGGTTGCGTCCTCAGCCCCCTATTGTACTCCCTGTACACACATAACTGTGTGGCTAGGTTCAGCTCCAACTCAATAATTAAGTTTGCTGATGACACTGTGGTGGTGGGCCTGATCTCAGACAACGATGAGAAGGCCTACCGGGAGGAGGTGGCTGATCTAGCACTCTGGTGCCAGGATAACAGCCGCCTCTTGAACATCAAAAAAAAACGAAGGAGCTGATCATGGACTTTAGGAGGGCACATCATCCGAGGACGTACACTCCATTGAGGATAAATGGGGATCCTGTGGATAGGGTGAACTGATTTAAATATCTGGGAGTCCACATCTCTGAGGATATGACATGGGCATCACACGCCTCAGCACTCGTGAGTAAGGCAAGGCAACGCCTTTACCACCTCAGGCAATTGAGGAAATTCAGAGTGTCTCCGAGGATCCTACAGTGCTTCTACGCAGCGGCGGTGGAAAGCATCTTGTCCGGGAACATTACCATCTGGTTTGGGAATTGCTCTGCCAAGGACAAGAAGGCTCTGCAGAGAGTAGTGCGTTCGGCCGAACGCACTATGGGAACTTCACTCACCCCCCTGCAGGAACTATACAACAGGAGGTGCAACTCCAGAGCAAATAAAATCATGGGAGACCCCTTCCACCCCTGCAACGGACTGTTCCAGCTGCTACGGTCAGGCAAATGCCTCCGTTGCCATGCGGTGAGAACGGAGAGATTGAGAAGGAGTTTCTTCCCAGAGGCAATTCGGACTGTAAACGCCTATCTCACCAGGGACTAACTCTACTGAACGTTTTTCCTTCCATTATTTATTATGTAAAATAATATGTGTGTTCTGATTGTGTTTATAATTTGTTTGGTTGTTTTGTTGTTTGTCTTTTGCACAAATGTCCGCGAGCATTGCCACTTTCATTTCACTGCACATCTCGTATGTGTTTGTGACAAATAAACTTGACTTGACTTGGCACGAAGGGCCAAATGGCCTACTCCTGCACCTATTGTCTATTGTCCAATTGGAACCCCCAAACCGTATTATTTTAAAGCAGGTTTATTATATTCTCAATCATCAATCTCTGGAATAGTAAATAGTGTTTTAATTATTCTTTGAAGTCACAGAATCTTACTGAAACTGAACAGTGTAATTCTTACTTGTGGCAGCATATCAGGCCTGCAGCCCCAGTGCTCAAAGATGCCAGTTTAATTTAGTTCTGTGCCACGTATACCGAGGTACAGTGAGAAGCTTTTAGTCATCGAGTGATACAGTGTGGAAACAGGCTCTTCGGCCCAACTTGCCCACACCGACCAACATGCCCCATCTGCACCAGTCCCACCTGCCAGCGTTTGGCCCGTATCCCTGTAAACCTGTCCTATCCATGTACCTGTCTAAGTGTTTCTTAAACATTGACTGCATATTATTTTAGTTCAGAGATACAACCTGGAAAACCGAGTCCGTGCCGACCAGTGTTCCCCGCACACTAAAGCCCCTGTCCCACTTTCGGAGGCCTGAACAGCAACCTCTGGTGACCTTGCCCGCCACCCAAAATCAAGGTTGAGGTGACCTGCAACCTCCTACCACCTCCCACGCATATGTTGAAAACCTTCCTCGACTGAAGAAAACCGGCTTCGACTAGACCTGTGACTAAAATCGATTTTTAAAACGGCAACCTATTTTTAGTCGAGGCCGGTTTTAATCATGATGGAAAAATAGCAGCAACCTAGATGAAGCCTCGACCATGCGAAAACCACTCTCAACCGTTAGGGAGAGTGACCAAAACCTCCGGTGACCTCATAGAAACCTTGGGTGGCGGGCAAGGTCACCAGAGGTTGCTGTTTAGGTCTCCTAAGTGGGACAAGGGGCTTAACACTATCCCACACAGACTAGGGACAATTTATAATTTTTACCAAAGTCAATTAACCTACAACCGGCACGTCTTTGGTGTATTCCGGAAGTGGCGGCGATGTGAAACGGCTGCGGCTTGCCTGCAGTCTGTCTGTTTTTACTTTTTTTGTGTTGTTTTTTTTGGTCTAGTTCAGTTCAACTTTTGGTTATTAGGTTGTGTTACGTGTGTGGGGGGGGGGGCTGAAACAGGGCTTTCTGTCTCTCCCTTCGGGGGAATGCGACTTTTTTTGTCGTATCCCCCTTCTCTTCCCCCGCCTGAGCTGAGGCCCAATGGCGGAGCTGGCGGCCTCCAACCTGCGACCGACCTCGAGGCTCCGGAGGTAGAGCCAGCCAGGACTCACCAACGCGAGGCTGGCCGTCTTCGAGCTGCGGCAACGTTCCTGCAGCGACACGACTCGGCGCTCCGGTGAGGGCGGACGGCGCGAGGCTGAGACACTCCTGTGTGGGCAGCCCAGTGCGGGGCTGGAAGGCGCTCTCGTGTGGGCGGCGCGGTGCGGGGCTGAGACGCTCTCGTGTGGGCGGCCCGGTGCAGGGCGGAGACGGTGCTCCGGTGGCTGAGGCGGTGTTATAGCGGCGGCGACCTGAATCCGGGGCTCGGCCGAGGGCCAGTGGACGACATCGTCGGGAGCTCGCAGGTCACAGGTTGATGCCTGTTTTCCGGAGCTCCCGTGGCAACAACTGCGTCCGCTGGACTGGAGGGCGGCAGCTTCGACCACCCCCGGGCGCGGAGCTTGAACCGCGGGACTGACTTACCATCGCCCGGTGGGGTATCGCCTCAGCGCAGAGGGAGAAGAGGAGGGAAGAGACAGTAACTCTAAGACTTTTTCCTCCATCACAGTGAGGAGGTGCTTGGTGAACTCACTGTGGTGGATGTTAATTTGTGTTTATTGTGTGTTGTTATTGTTACATGTATGGCTGCAGGCAACAACATTTCGTTTAGACCGGAAGGTCTGAATGACAAATAAAGGATTCAATTCAATTGAATTCAATACAATTCTTTGCATGGGGAAAACCCACGCAGGTCACGGGGAGAGCGTGCAAACTCCGTACAGACAGCACCCATAGTCGGGATGGAACCCGGGTCTCTGGTGCTGTGAGGCTGCCGCTGAGCCACCGTGCCGCCCTGTTCTATTATTTTGTTTTTATATTGAAGTTGAACTGTTTGCGTTTGATTAAAGGCCTTCTCTCATCCTTCTAAATTCTCTCATATCCTCTCATCCCTCTAAATTCCAGTGACGGTAAAACAGCTTCAAGGGCCTGTCCCACTTTCGTGATTTTTTTCGGCGACTGCCGGCACCCGTCATAGTCGCAGCAGGTCGCCAAAAATGTTCAAAATAGACAATAGGGAGTAGGCCATTCGGCCCTTTGAGCCACCACCGCCATTCAATGTGATCATGGCTGATCATCCCCAATCAGTACCCCGTTCCTGCCTTCTCCCCATATCACCTGACTCCGCTATCTTTAAGAGCCCTCTCTTGAAAGCATCCAGAGAACCAGCCTCCACCGTCCTCTGAGGCAGAGAATTCCACACTCACAACTCTCTGTGAGAAAATGTGTTTCCACATCTCTGTTCTAAATGGCTTACCCCTATTTTTAAACTGTGGCCTTTGGTTCTGGACTCCCCCAACATCGGGAACATGTTTAAGAAGGAACTGCAGATGCTGGAAAATCGAAGGTGGACAAAAATGCTGGAGAAACTCAGCGGGTGAGGCAGCATCTATGGAGCGAAGGAAATAGTCAACGTTTCGGGTTCAAAACCCTTCTTCAGACATGTGGTACAGGCCCTTGAAGTTGGACCCTTTTACCGTCACTGGCACATTTAGAAGGATGAGAGGGAATCTTATAGAAACCTATAAAATTCTTAAGGGGATTGGACAGGCTAAATGCAGGAAACATGTTCCCCATGTTGGGGCAGTCCAGAAACAGGGCTCACAGTTTAAGAATAAGGGACTGAGATGAGGAAGATATTTCACCCAGAGAGCTGTGAATCTGTGGAATTCTCTGCCACAGAAGGCAGTGGAGGACAATTCACTGGATGTTTTTAGGAGAAAGTTAGATTTAGCTCTTAGGGCGGACGGGATCAGGGGATATGGGGAGAAGGCAGGAATGGGGTACTGATTGTGGATGATCACTCATGACACATTGAATGGCAATGCTGGCTCGAAGGGCCGAATGGCCTACTCGTGCACCTATTGTCTATGTTTTTATTTTTCTAAGTATATGTCTCTGTGACTGTGTCTATCTGTGTCTCTGTGTGTGACTATGTGTGTCTGTCTCTGTGTCTCTGTGAGACTGTGTCTGTGTGTGTCTCTGTGTGACTCTCTGTGTCTGTGTCTCTATCTCTGTGTGACTGTGTCTCTGTGTCTCTGTATCTCTGTGTGACTGTGTCTCTGTGTCTCTGTGAGACTGTGTGTCTCTGTGTGACTCTCTGTGTCTGTGCCTCTGTGTATCTCTGTGTCTCTGTGACTCTGTGTCTCTGTCTCTATAACTGTGTCTCTGGTCTCTATGACTGTGCCTCTGATGTTCCCCTGTGTTGTCCCCAGGGTGGGCCGGCAGCTGGTGCTGGTGGTCTCCGTGCTGTTCGTACTGGTGTTCGGCCTGACGCTGGCTCTCTCTGTCAACGTGACCATGTTCATCACGCTGCGCTTCTTCGAGGGGTTTTCGCTGGCTGGCGTGTTCCTCAGCCTCTACGTGGCCCGTGAGTAACACCCTGCACAACGCTGCTCTGTATTGATCTGGTGTATTGATCGATGATACTTCATTGTCACGTTTGATAGTGGTTGCTTGGCGTACCATACACAAGTTATGCAAAGAGTCGAAGACTGACACAGAGTGCTGGAGTAGCTCAGCGGGTCAGGCAGCATCGCTGGAGAGAAGGAATGGGTGACGTTTCAGGTCGAGACCCTTCTTCAAATTTCAGTCTCGGCCCGAAACATCACCCACTCCCTCTCTCCAGAGATGCTGCCTGGCCCGCTGAGTTACTCCAGCATTTTGTGTCTATCTTTGATTTAAACCACCACCTACAGTCCCTTGCTACACAGTATGCAAAGAGTGGCCACCTAAAGGGCGCGGGCTGAGTTACAATGTAATCCATGTGTTCCCCAATGGCCCCTCTTTTCTCTCGGACCGTTCAGAAGCCTGATAACAGAGGGGAGGAAGCTGTTCCTGAGTCTGGTGGTGCGCGCTTTCAAGCTTCTGTACCTTCTGCCGGACGGGAGCAGGGGAGAAGAAGGAATGACCGGGGTGGGACAGGGACAAGTCTTTGATTGTGTCGGCTGATTTCCCGAGTCAGCGTGAAGTGTAGATGGAGTCGATGGTGGGGAGTGTGGTCTGTGTGATGGACTGGGCTACATCTACAATGGTGGGGAGTGTGGTGTGTGTGGTGGACTGGGCTACATCTACAATGGTGGGGAGGGTGGTGTGTGTGATGGACTGGGCTACATCTACAATGGTGGGGAGTGTGGTGTGTGTGGTGGACTGGGCTACATCTACAACTCTCTGTGATTTATTGCGCTTGGACACTGTTCCCAGACCAAGCTGTGATGCAAGCCGGCAGCACGTTATGTTGCAAGGTCATAAGGTCATAAGTGATAGGAGCGGGAATTAGGCCATTCAGCTCATCAAGTCTACTCCACTATTCAATCACGGCTGATCTATCTCTCCCTCCTAACCCCATTCTCCTGCCTTCTCCCCAACATAACCACTGACACCCGTACTAATCAAGAATCTTATCTATCTCTGCCTTAAAAATATCTATTGTCGGCCTCCACAGCCGTCTGTGGCAACAAAATCCACAGATTCACCACCCTCTGACTAAAGAAATTCCTCCTCATCTCCTTCCTAAAATAAAGTTCTTTAATTCTGAGGCTGTGCCCTCTGGTCCTAGACTCTCCCGCTAGTGGAAACATCCTCTCCACATCCACTCTATCCAGGCCTTTCACTATTCGGTAAGTTTCAATGAGGTTCCCCCTCATTCTTCTAAACTCCAGCGAGTACAGGCCCAGTGCTGTCAAACGCTCTTCATCGGTTAACCCACTCATTCCTGGGATCATTCTTGTAAACCTCGCATGGAATCTCTCCAGAACCAGCACATTAGACTGGAAGAAAATCCCTCAGGTGAGCCCCCCTTTACACACCTGAGCATTGAGTGTGTGCGTGTGTGTGTAACATACTTACTTACGTATACACATGTATAATATGCATGCGTAAACGAGTGGGTTAGCATATGATGAGCATTTGACGGCACTGGGCCTCGACTCGCTGGAGTTTAGAAGAATGGGGGGGGGACAACATTGAAACTTTATCGAACAGTGAAAGACCTGGATAGAGTGGATGTGGAGAGGATGTTTCCACTGGTGGGAGAGTCTAGGACCATAGGGCACATCCTCAGAATTAAAGGGCACTCATATAGAAAGGAGGTGAGGAGGAACTTCTTTAGTCAGAGGGTGGTGAATCTGTGGAACTCATTGCCACAGAGGGCTGTGGAGGCCAAGTCAGTGGATATTTTTAAGGCAGAGATAGACAGGTTCTTGATTAGAACGGGTGTCAAGGGTTATGGGGAGAGGGCAGGAAAATAGGATTAGGAAGTAATGATCAGCCGTGATTGAATGGCGGAGTTGACTCGATGGGCCGAATGGCCTAATTCTACACCTATAATGTAAGCTTGTGAAGGGTTTAAGCTTTTGAATTTTGCTTTTGCAATACATAATCATGTATTGTCTTTCCGCTGACTGGTTAGCACGCAACAAAAGCTTTTCACTGTACCTCGGTACACGTGACAATAAACTAAACTGAAAATTTAGCATATGGATTTAACGTTTGGTCTGGGTGGGTTGAGACGGGTCCGTGGTTATGCTGGTGACCTGCTCACTGTGAGTTCTTTCAATTAGAAATAGAATGAAAATGTTTTTCCTCATCTTGGTCCGAATGGTCGACCCCTTATTCTTAAACAGCATGATCCCCTGGTTCTGGACTCCCCCAACACTGGGGAATATTTTTCCTGCATCTAGCCCATCCAATCCCTTAAGAATTGTATACATTTCCATAAGATGTCCATTGGTCCATTGGAGAGACAGAGTGGACAGTTATCTGCAGAGCCAAAAGAGATGGGGGAGATATTGAACAATTTCTTTTCTTCGGTATTCACCAAGGAGAAGGATATTGAATTATGTGAGGTAAGGGAAACTAGTAGAGTAGCTATGGATACTATGAGGTTCAAAGTAAAAGAAGTACTGACACTTTTGAAAAATATAAAAGTGGATAAGTCTCCAGGTCCTGGACAGGATATTCCCTAGGACATTGAGGGAAGTTAGTGTAGAAGGTCATGATTGACTAATCTTCTTGAATTTTGTGAAGAGGTTACTAGGGAAATTGACGAGGGTAAAGCAGTAGATGTTGTCTATATGGACTTTAGTAAGGCCTTTGACAAGGTTCCTCATGGAAGGTTGGTTAAGAAGGTTCAACTGTTGGGTATAAATGCAGGAATAGCAAGATGGATTCAACAGTGGCTGAATGGGAGAAGCCAGAGGGTAATGGTGGATGGCTGTTTATCGGGTTGGAGGCAGGTGACTAGTGGGGTGCCTCAGGGATCTGTGTTGGGTCCTTTGTTGTTTGTCATGTACATCAATGATCTGGATGAAGGTGTGGTAAATTGGATTAGTAAGTATGCAGATGATACAAAGATAGGGGGTGTTGTGGATAATGAAGAGGATTTCCAAAGTCTACAGAGTGATTTAGGCCATTTGGAAAAATGGGCTGAAAGATGGCAGATGGAGTTTAATGCTGATAAATGTGAGGTGCTACGCCTTGGCAGGACAAACCAAAATAGGACGTACATGGTAAATGGTAGGGAATTGAAGAATACATTTGAACAGAGGGATCTGGGTATAACCGTGCATAGTTCCTTGAAGGTGGAATCTCATATAGATAGGGTGGTAAAGAAAGCTTTTGGTATGCTAGCCTTTATAAATCAGAGCATTGAGTATAGAAGCTGGGATGTAATGTTAAAATTGTACAAGGCATTGGTGAGACCAAATCTGGAGTATGGTGTACAATTTTGGTTGCCCAATTATAGGAAGGATGTCAACAAAATAGAGAGAGTACAGAGGAGATTTATTAGAATGTTGCCTGGGTTTCAACAACTAAGTTACAGAGATAGGTTGAATAAGTTAGGTCTTTATTCTCTGGAGCGCAGAAGGTTAAGGGGAGACTTGATAGAGGGCTTTAAAATGATGAGAGGGATAGACAGAGTTGATGTGGACAAGCTTTTCCCTTTGAGAATAGGGAAGATTCAAACAAGAGGACATGACTTCAGAATTAAGGGACAGAGGTTTAGGGGTAATATGAGGGGGAACTTCTTTACTCAGAGAGTGGTAGCGGTGTGGAATGAGCTTCCAGTGGAAGTGGTGGAGGCAGGTTCATTGGTATCATTTAAAAATAAATTGGATAGGCATATGGACGAGAAGGGAATGGAGGGTTATGGTATGAGTGCAGGCAGGTGGGACTAAGGGGAAAAAAAATTTGTTCGGCACGGACTTGTAGGGCCGAGATGGCCTGTTTCCGTGCTGTAATTGTTATATGGTTATACGGTTATATGGTTATAAGATCCCACCTCTCATTCTTCTAAATTCCAGCGAATACAAGCCCAGTCGATCCATTCTTTCACCATATGTCAGTCCCGCCATCCGGGGAATTAACCTGGTGAACCTACGCTGCACTCCCTGAAGAGCAAGAATAGCAGGCAGCATAGGTGATGAGGGCAGGCATTGAAGGGAGTGGTTCTGATACGCGAGTACCAGCTGTTGAGCCTTTACAAGGTGACAATGGCCCAAACTCATCCAGTGAAGGGAGTAGCCCACTTGATAACCCCAATGTACAAGATTACTGTTTGTTTAATGAGCTCGTTAGCATATAGGTAGCTGTTTTAAATTTCGGCACAAATGCTGGAGTAACTCAGCGAGACTGGCAGCTTCTCTGGAGAGAAGGAATTGACAAATTGGGAGTATAAAGATGGAATTGAAGGGGCAGCGAGTACAGGAAAAGTTACAAAAGACTCCCAAATTAGTGGGAAGGAAAGTTCGAGAAGGGATAAGGGAGTAAGGTCAGGGCCAATAGTGACCCGTGTGAGAGGGGAGGTGAATAAAGTTGTTCGGCACGGACTTGTAGGGCCGAGATGGCCTGTTTCCGTGCTGTAATTGTTATATGGTTATATGAACACCGAGGTCAAAGTATTGTATATGAATGCGCGAAGTATAAGAAATAAAGTGGAAGGTAGACAAAAATGCTGGAGAAACTCAGCGGGAGAGGCAGCATCTATGTAGCGAAGGAAATAGGCAACGTTTCGGGCCGAAACCCAGATGCTGTCTCACCCGATGAGTTTCTCCAGCACTTTTGTCTACCTTCAATTTTCCAGCATCTGCAGTTCCTTCTTGAACAGAAATAAAGTGGACGAGCTTGAGGCTCAGTTAGAAGTTGGCAAGTATGATGTTGTGGGAATTACTGAGACATGGCTGCAAGAGGTCCAGGGCTGGGAACTGAATATTCAAGGGTATACCTCCTATCGAAAAGAAAGACAGGTGGGCAGAGGGGTGGGGTAGCTCTGTTGGTGAGGAATGAAATTCAGTCCCTTGCGAGGGGTGACATTGAAACAGGAGATGTGGAGTCAGTATGGATAGAACTGAGGAATTGTAAGGGTAAAAAGACCCTAATGGGACTTATCTAAAGGCCCCCAAACAGTAGTCAGTTGTCTATTGTCTATTGAATGGGTGACGTTTTGGGTCGAGACCCTTCTTCAGACTGGTGGATATTTTTTTTTTGTCTTGTTTTGGTTAAGTTTTAGTTTGTTGGGTTGTGTTAGAGGGGGTGGAACATGTTCTCTGTCTCTTCCTTCGGGGGAATGCGACTTTTTCATGTCGTATCCCCCTTCTCTGCCTCCGTCTGCGCTGAGGCCTAATGGCGGAGCTGGCGGCCTCCAGCCTGCGACCGACCCCGAGGCTCCGGAGGCAGAGCCAGCCAGGGCTTACCAACGAGAGGCTGGCCGTCTTCGGGGCTGAGCAGCGGTGGCCCGACTTGCTGGTGCGGCGTTCTGGCTTTCGGCGGCGGCCTGGGGCTGATGCAGCGGGGCCCGGAGCTGGGGCAGCGGCCTGGAGCTGGGGCAGCGGCCCAGAGCGGAGACTGCAGGATCTGGAGCTGGGGCAGCGGCCCGGAGCGGAGACGGCGGGACCTGGAGCAGCGACTGCGGGACCAGAAGCTGGCGCGGCGGCCTGGAGCTGGGGGCAGCGACCTGGAGCTGGGGCATCGGCCTGGAGCTGGGGCAGCGGCCCGGTGCGGAGACTGCAGGATCTGGAGCTGGGGCGGCGACCTGGAGCTGGGGCATCGACCTGGAGCTGGGGCGGCGGCCCGGAGCTGATACTGTGGCGGGCCGTCTCGGAGCGGGGATGGCGTTCCGGCTATCGGCAGCGGCGACATCACCACGGAGGTCCGCTGGACTGGAGAGCGGCATCTCCGGCCTGGATCGACCGCCTCAGCGCAGAGGGAGAACAAGGAGGGAAGAGATGGAAACTAAGACTTTGCCTCCATCACAGTGAGGATGTGCTTGGTGAACTCACTGTGGTGGATGTTTAATTGGTGTTTATTGTATGTTTTGTTATTATTGATTCTGTGTATGACTGCAGGCAACATAGTTTCGTTCAGACCGTAAGGTCTGAATGACAATAAAGGATCTATCTATCTATATGGTGGTTATAAGACATAATGCATATGGAGTTAGTTATTGTCTTTAGCATAAGTTGGTATATTCCGATCGATAGTACTTTGTCTTTGGGCTTGTTTTTTTTGGGTGAGCCCTTATCCTGGTGTTATAGACAATAGACAATAGGTACAGGAGTACCTTCGGCCCATCGAGCCAGCGCCGCCATTCACTGTGACCACCGCTGATCATCCTCAATCAGTACCCCGTTCCTGCCTTCTCTCCCTGTCCCTGACTCCGCTATCTTTAAGAGCGCTGTCCAGCTCTCTCTTGAAAGCATCCGGAGAATTGGCCTCCACCGCCCTCTGAGGCAGAGAATTTCTCAGCCTAACAACTCTCTGGTTGAAATGTTTGTCCCCATCTCCGTTCTAAATGGCGTGCTCCTTATTCTTAAACTGTGACCCCTGGTTCTGGACTCCCCCCCAACATCGGGAACATGTTTCCAGCCTCTAGCGTGTCCAATCCCTTAATAATTTTATATGTTTCAATAAGATTCCCTCTCGTCCTTCTAAATTCCAGTGTGTACAAGTCC
Source organism: Leucoraja erinaceus (assembly GCF_028641065.1). Classification (NCBI taxonomy): domain Eukaryota; kingdom Metazoa; phylum Chordata; class Chondrichthyes; order Rajiformes; family Rajidae; genus Leucoraja; species Leucoraja erinaceus. The sequence continues at coordinate 26,962,363 of NC_073378.1, read as the reverse complement.
AGCTGCTCCATTCTATCAAGTACTTTGTGTTTTAATTGTGGTTTAGGAGTTAAATTCCAGACTAGAGAAATGCGAGTGCATGATCTAGTAGGTTCGCTGCAACGAGTCGCTAAACCTGCTCTGCACCTTAAATGGGTGTTTAGGATTTTGTGGTGATCTCAGCCGAGCCTTAGTGATTCATTCAGTCCTGCACGGGATCATTGGGTAACGTCTGAGCTCTGTGTGTAGGCGCTGCCTTCAATGTCCCGACTCGTTGCTCTCTATTAGTTTCTGGTTTGGAGAAACTTTGCGGAAACAGGCCCGTCGAGTCCGCGCCAGCCAGCCATTCCTGTACACTACAGGGCCTGACCCACTTTCACCACCTAATTCACCACCTTTTTTACTCGTGGACGTTTTTCATCAGGCTAGATAAAACGCCCCGACCTACTTGATGCCTCGAGTACCTACGACTAGCATCACGCCTGCTACGACCTACCTACGACCTCGTGACGACCATGCTGCGAGTACGAGTCAAGGGCAAACTCGGCAGAGGCTGTGAATTAGGTCGTGAAAATGGGACAGGCCTTTAACACTAACACACACACACACACACACACGCGCGCACACACACACACACGCACGCACGCACACACACTGCACACACGCACACACACGCACGCCCACACTCGCACACACACACACACAGTAACACACACACACACACACACACACACACTAACACACACACACACACACACACACACACAAACACACACACACACACACACACACACACACACACACACACACACACACACACACACACACACACACACACACTAACACACACACACACACACACACACACACACACACACACACACACACACACTAACACACACACACTAACACACACACACACTAACACACACACACACACACACACTAACACACACACACACACACACACACACACACACACACTAACACACACACACGCACGCACACACACACACACGCACACACACACACACACACACACAGAAACCAGTCTGAAGAAGGGTCTCTACCCGAAACGTCGCCTATTTTCATCGCTTCATAGATGCTGCCTCACCCGCTGAGTTTCTCCAGCATTTTTGACTACCCAGGAGATGAGGAATTTCTTTAGCCAGAGGGCGGTGAATCTGTGGAATTCATTGCCACAGAACGCTGTGGAGTCCACGTCATTGGATATTTTAATGGCCAAGATTGGTAGATGTTTGATTAGTGTGGGTGTCAGGGGTTACGGGGAGCAGGCAGGAGAATGAGATTAGGAGGGAGAGATAGATCAGCCATGATTGAATGGCGGTGTAGACTTGATGGGCCGAATGGCCTAATTCTGCTCCAATCACTTATGACCTTACCGCGGTGCACATGACAACAAACTAAACTGAACTGAACTGCTACTAAGATGGACAAATAATGTAGTAACTCAGCGGGACAGGCAGCATCTCTGGGAGAGAAGGAATGGGTGACGTTTCAGGTCGAGACCCTTCTTTAGACTCGGGTCGAGATCCTTCTTCAGTCCGAAGAAGGGCCTCGACCCGAAATGTCACCCGTTCCTTTCCTCCAGAGATGCTGCCTGTCCCGCTGAGTTACTCCAGCACTCTGTGACTGTGACTATTATTTTAGGTTTTATAAGGCAGTAAATTTCTATTCACCAAATAAGTTGCATTGATTTATCACAATCCACTTCATTTTCAAAAAATTACTCGTGAGTTATGTTATGAATGAGTCACTTTGCAGATATATTTGCCTTAAAAACAAGTCGTAGGTGAAAAAGGCAAGTATATTTCGTGCCACTATATATTATCTACTCACTAACGCTCAGTGGAGTGATACAGTGTGGAAACAGGCCCTTCAGCCCAACTTGCCCACACCGGCCAACATGTCCCAGCCATACTAGTCCCACCTGCCTGCGTTAGGCCCATATCCCTCCAAACCTGACCTATCCATGTACCTGTCAAACTGTCTCTTAAACATTAGGATACTCCCAGCCTCAACTACCTCCTCTGGCAGCTTGTTCCGTACACCCAAGTGAAAACGTTACCCCTCTTAATACTTTCTCCCCTCTCCTTAAACCTATGTCCTTTGGTTCTTGATTCCCCTATTCTGGACAAGAGACTCTGTGCATCTACCTGATCTATTCCTCTCATGATTTTGTACACCTGTATAAGATCTCCACTCATCCTCCTGCGCTCCATGGAATAGAGACCCAGCCTGCTCAACCCCTCCCTAGAGCTCAGGCCCTCTAGTCCTGGCAACATCCTCGTAAATCTTCTCTGTACCCTATCCAGCTTGACAACATCTTTCCTCAGTGCTCAGAATTGAATAGGCAATAGACAATAGGTGCACGAGTTGGCCATTCATACCAGAAGTTTAATACATTAAAAAAATAATATTAGTGTGACACAAAACTACGGCTCAAACTCGCTAATGGAACCAAGAAGACATTATTATCTAAATGGCTTCAAGTTGGGAAAAGGGGAAGTACAACGGTATGTGGGGTTCCTTGTACATCAGTCTATGAAAGTAAGCATGCAGGTGCAGCAGGCAGTGAAGAAAGCGAATGGCATGTTGGCCTTTATAACAAGAGGAATCGAATATAGGATCAAAGAGGTCCTTCTGCAGTTGTACAGAGCCCTAGTGAGACCACACCAGTTTTGGTCCCCTAATTTGAGGAAGGACATTCTTGCTATTGGGGGAGTGCAGCGTAGGTTTACAAGGTAAATTCCCGGGATGGCAGGACTGTCATATGCTGAGAGAATGGAGCGGCTGGGCTTGTATACGCTGGAGTTAAGAAGGATGAGAGGGTATCTTATTAAAACATATAAGATTGTTAAGGGTTTGGACACGCTAGAGTCCAGAACCAGGGGCCACAGTTTAAGAATAAGGAGTAAGCTATTTAGGACGGAGACGAGGAAACACTTTTTCTCACAGAGAGTTGTGAGTCTGTGGAATTCTCTGCCTCAGAGGGCGGTGGAGGCCGGTACTGATTGGGGATGATCAGCCATGATCACATTGAATGGCGGTGCTGGCTCGAAGGGCCGAATGGCCTACTCCTGCACCTATTGTCTATTGTCTATCTATAGTTGGAGGTTTTGTAGTGTTTAATAGCCTGATGGCTGTAGGGAAAAAGCTGTTCCTGAACCTGGACGTTACAGTTTTTAGTCTCCCGTCCCTTCTTCCCGATGGCAGGGGTGAGATGAGTGTGTGGCCAGGATGGTGTGGGGTCTCTGACGATGCTGGCTGCCTTTTTTGAGGCAGCGACTCCTGTAGATCCCTTCGATGGTGGGGAGGTCCGTACCCGCGATGGACCCGGGCAGTGACCACCCCTCTCTGTACATGCCTTTGTTCCTGGGCGACAATATACCCTTTTTTTTCACACACACAGAGGGTGGTGGGTAACCTGAAACACCTCGAGTGGATGTGGGGAGGATGTTTCCACTGGTGGAAGAGTCTAGGACCAGAGGACACAGCCTCAGAATGAATGGAGATGAGGAGGAATTTCTTTAGTCAAAGGTGGTGAACCTGTGTAATTCATTGCCACAGACGGTGGTGGAGGCCAAGTCAGTGGGTATTTTTAAGGCGATTGACAAATTCTTGATCAGTACGGGTGTCAATTGGTTATGAGGAGAAGGCAGGAGAATGGGGATGAGAGGGAGAGATAGATCAGCCATGATTGAATGGCGGAGTAGACTTGATGGGCTAAGATTGTTAAGGGCTTGGACACGCTAGAGGCAGGAAACATGTTCAGCTATTTTTAAGAGCCCTATCTAGTTCTCTCTTGAAAGCATCCAGAGAACCTGCATCCACTGCCCTCTGAGGCAGAGAATTCCACACTCACCACTCTCTGTGAGAAAAAGTGTTTCCTCGTCTCCGTTCTAAATGGCTTACTCCTTATTCTTAAACTGTGGCCCCTGGTTCTGGACTCCCCCAACATCGGGAAAGTGTTTTCTGCCTCTAGTGTGTCCAAGCCCTTAACAAATTTTCCTCCCACACTCCAAAGACGTGCATGTTTGTAGGTCAGTTGTCTTTGGTAAAGATTGTAAATTATCCCTGGTGTGTGTAGGATAGTGTTGGTGTGCGGGGATCGCTGGTCGGTGTGGACTCGGTGGGCCGAAGGGCCTGTTTCCGGGCTACATCTCTAAAGTGTAACACTGTAAGACTACCTCATTGTTGAATCCAACATTCCAGTGTCTTGCTGGTTGTTCAAACCCACATTCCAATCTTGAGTCTGTCACTTCGCTTCTCCGATTTCTTATGGCACAACTAGTGGAGCCACAGAACGGGGTTAGATCCAGACTACGGGTTGCTGTCTGTACGGAGTTTGCCCGTTCACCCCGGTGACCTGCGTGGGTCTTCTCCGGGTGCTCCCGTTTCTTCCCACACTCCAAAGACGTGCGGGTTTGTAGGTTAATTGAACCGCAGTAAATTGCTCCCCGTGTGTTGGGAGTGGATGAGAGAGTGGGATAATATGGAGCATATTGACTGGTTGAATCATGCAATTGGAATGCCCAAGAATGAAGATCACACCTTCCATCACAAAGAAGGTACAGAAGCCTGAAGACTGCAACGTCCAGGTTCAAGAACAGCTACTTCCCCACAGCCATCAGACTGTTAAACACAACAACCTCCAAACTACACAGACCTGAGAGCATTGGTTTAGATTTTGCATTATTATTGTTAGTTTATTTTGTGTGTGTGTGTGGGTATGTGTATATTTGTGTGTGTATGTGTATATTTGTGTGTGTATGTGTATAAATATATATATATATATATATATGTGTATGTGTATATTTGTGTGTGTGTGTGTGTATATATATATGTGTGTGTGTGTATATTCATGTGTGTGTGTATATTGTGTGTGTGGTGATTTTGGGACACAAAACAATAAAACACTCTTGTCTCTTGAACAAGTGACAGATAGTTGGCGTGGACAAATTGGGCCGAAGGGCCTGTTTCTGTGCTACACTTCCCAAGTAATTCTACACAAGTCCAGGTAGACGGGCCTGAAGAAGGGTCTCGACCCGAAACGTCGCCAATTTCCTTCTCTCCATTGATGCTGCCTCACCCGCTGTGTCTCTCCAGCATTTTTGTCTACCTTCGATTTTTCCAGCATCTGCAGTTCCTTCTTAAACACTACACAAGACCAGTGTAGGATGGAAAATTGTAAATTAGCGCTCGTGTGTGCAGGGTGATCGCTGGTCAGCACGGACCCAGAGGTCCAAAATGACCTGTTCCCGCGCTGTATCTCCAAACTAAACTAGTGCACGGTGGTACAGCGGTAGTTGCTGCCTCACAGCGCCAAAGACCTGGGTTCGATCTCGAAGACGGGTGCTGTCTGTACAGAATTTGCACCTTCTCCCCGTGATCCGCGTGGGATTTCTCCGAGTGCTCCAGTTTCCCCCCACGCTCCAAAGACCAATAGACAATAGGTGCAGGAGGAGGCCATTCGGCCCTTCGAGACAGCACCGCCATTCAATGTGATCATGGCTGATCATCCCCAATCAGTACCCCGTACCTGCCTTCTCCCCATATCCCCTGACTCCGCTATCTTTAAGAGCCCTATCTAGCTCTCTCTTGAAAGCATCCAGAGGACCTGCCTCCATCACCCACTGAGGGAGAGAATTCCTCAGACTCACAACTCTCTGTGAGAAAAAGTGTTTCCTCGTCTCCGTTCCAAATGGTTTACCCCTTATTCTTAAACTGTGTGGCTGTGCGGGTTTGTAGGTTAATTGGCATGGTGTAAATGTAACATTGTCCTTAGTGTGTGTATGATAGTGTTAATGTGCAGGGATTGCTGGTCGGTGTGGACTCGGAGGGGCCGAAGGGCCTGTTTCTGCGATGTTTCACTAAACTGGACTAAACTACATTCAGTACCTGTTGCCACGATGCAACCTGGCGTAACTATCAGGACAATCACCTTTCTCTCTTGACATATAAAGCGATTTCATTATTGGCACAGAGTGCTGGCATACAACATTCGTCTTTCATCCTCGTACACGGGGAACATGATGTTCTGGAGATTACAGGCAACTCAGACTTTTGCTCACAGTATGTCAGCAACTTGCACTCGTGAGAAAGTGAACCAACGGCCCAATTCTTACTGGAGTTATCCTTGCAGCAAAAACGCAGAGTGCTGGAGTAACTCAGCGGGTCAGGCAGTATCTGTGGAGTACATGGATAGGTGACGTTTCACAGAGTGCTGGCGTAACTCAGCGGGTCAGGCAGCATCACTGGAGAACATGTACAAGTGATGTTTAGGGTCTGGACCCTTCTTCAATCTTAGCTTTCAATTTTAAGCAGAAATACGAACTCTTTTTATGAAATCACATTTTCTGGAATTTGTTATAAAATGTTGAAGTAAAAAGCACAAAATGAAACACAGACAGTTTCCACACTTGCACTTATTGTTCCAGGGACAACAAACCAAACCATGCATTGCTACACATTGTGCAGGGAGGAACTGCAAATGCTGGATTCAGTAGGGATTCTCTGGCGCTGTGAGTCAGCAACTCTACCACTGTGCCGCCTTCTATAAATGTTAAAGAGACAAGGAGTCATTCAGCATGGAAATAGGCCCTTCGGCCCACGCCACACAATTTATACTAGTCCCGTCTGCCTGCGTTTGGCCCATATCCCTCGAAACCTGTCCTATCCATGTACCCATCCCCACACTCGCAACAAGGGCAGAGTCCCCCTAGTCCTCACCTTTCACCCCACCAGCCGTCACATATAACAAGTAATCCTCCGTCAGTTTCGCCGCCTCCAACGTGACCCCACTACTCGCCACGTCTTCCCATCTCCCCCCGTCTGCTTTCCGCAATGACCGCTCCCTCCGCAACTCCCTTGTCAATTCTTCCCTTCCCTCCCGCACCACCCCCTCCCCGGGCACTTTCCCTTGCAACCGCAAGAAATGAAACACCTGTCCCTTTACCCCCCACCCCTCGACTCCATTCAAGGACCCAAGCAGTCATTCCAGGTGCGACAAAGGTTCACCTGTATCTCCTCCAACCTCATCTACTGCATCCGCTGCTCTAGATGTCAGCTGATCTGCATCGGTGAGACTAAGCGGAGGTTAGGCGATCGTTTCGCCGAACACCTCCGCTCGGTCCGCAAGAACCTACCTGACCTCCCGGTGGCTCAGCACTTCAACTCCCCCTCCCACTCCGAATCTGACCTCTCTGTCCTGGGTCTCCTCCATGGCCACAGCAAGCAACACCAGAAATTGGAGGAACAGCACCTCATATTCCGCTTGGGGAGTCTGCATCCTGCGGGCATGAACATTGAATTCTCCCAATTCTGTTAGCCCTTGCTGCCTCCTCCCCTTCCTCAGCCCTCGGGCTGTCTCCCCCAGCCCTCGGGCTCCTCCTCCTCCTTTTTCCTTCCTTCTCCCCACCACCCCCTATCAGTCTGAAGAAAGGTTTCGGCCGGAATCGTTGCCAATTTCCTTCGCTCCATAGATGCTGCTGCACCCGCTGAGTTTCTCCAGCTTTTTTGTGTGTACCTATCCATGTACCTATCCATGTACCATGTTCAAGTGTCTTAAACGTTGTGTTATCAGGCAACTGAACCATCCTACCACAACCAGAGAGCAGTCCTAAACTACTATCTACCTCATTGGTGACCCTCAGACTATCTATGATCGGACATTTCCTTTGCACTAAACATTATTCCCTTATTATGTATCAGACTACGGCTCGATTGTAATCATGTATTGCCTTTCCGCTGACTGGTTAGCACGCAACAAAAGCTTTTTACTGTACCTCGGTACACGTGACAATAAACTAAACTGGCTGACTGTTAGCTGTTTTGGGCACCATATCTGAGGAAGGATGTGCTGGTTCTGGAGCGGTTCACAAGAATGATCCCAGGAATGAGTGGGTTAACATACGAAGAGCGTTTGTCGGCACTGGGCCTGTACTCGCTGGAGTTTAGAAGGATGAGGAGGATTCTCATTGAAACTTACCGAATAGTGAAAGGCCTGGATAGAGTGGATGTGGAGAGGATGTTTCCACTAGTGGGAGAGTCTAGGACCAGAGGTCACAGCCTCAGAATTAAAGGATGTTCCTTTCAGAAGGAGATGAGGAGGAATTTCTCTAGGGTGGTGAATCTGTGGAATTCTTTGCCGCAGCCGGCTGTGGAGGCCAAGTCAATGCACAAGTACAAAGTTAATTCCCGGGATTGCGGGACTGTCATATGCTGAGAGAATGGAGCAGCTGGGCTTGTACACTCTGGAGTTTAGAAGGATGAGAGGGTATCTCATTGAAACATATAAGATTGTTAAGGGCTTGGACACACTAGAGGCAGGAAACATGTTCTCGATGTTGGGGGAGTCCAGAAACAGGGGCCACAGTTTAAGAATAAGGAGTAAGCCATTTAGAACGGACACAAGGAAACACTTTTTCTCACAGAGAGTGGTGAGTCTGTGGAATTCTCTGTCTCAGAGGGTGGTGGAGGCAGGTTCTCTGGATGCTTTGAAGAGAGAGCTAGATAGGGCTCTTAAAAATAGAGGAGTCAGGGGATATGGGGAGAAGGCAGGAACGGGGTACTGATTGGGGATGATCAGCCATGATCACATTGAATGGCGGTGCTGGCTCGAAGGGCCGAATGGCCTCCTCCTGCACCTATTGTCTATTGTCTGTTGTCAATGGATATTTTTAAGGCAGAGAAAGATAGATTCATGATATTTACAGGTGTCAGGGGTTATGGGGAGAAGGCAGGAGAATGGAGTTGAGAGGGAGAGATAGATCAGCCGTGATTAAATGGCGTGGTCGGCTTGATGGGCCGAGTGGCCTAATTCTGCTTCTACAACATGAACTAAACTGAACTGTGATGTCTTTGCCTCAACTGCTACCTCCGGCGGTAGTTATCACAGGAGGGAAATTGAGATAAATAAAGTTCTATCGTATCATTTTGTAGAACGAGCCATATTTCTTGAAAGCACCATCTTCACAACAGAGGGTGGTGGGTATATTGGCAGTGAATAGGTCTCAGGAAGTTGTGAGCGGCCTGGTATGTCGGATAATCGGGTTAGACTCGTTCTGATAATTGCATTAAGTTGAATGTGTGTTTGTTTTATAAAAAAAAGCAAATCACAAGCGTCCCAGTATTTATTTCTTCTGGGCCAGAAATTAGTTTTGAAATACAGTGCAGAAACAGGCCCTTCGGCCCACTGAGACCACGTCGACCAGCGACACACACACACACACACACACACACACATACAGACACGCACACACACGCACACGCACACGCACACGCACACACACACACACATACAGACACGCACACATACACACACACCCACACACACACATACACACACACACACACACACACACACACACACACACACACACACACACACACACACACACACACACACACACACACACGCATACACACACACACACACACACACACACACACACACACACACACACACAACCCCACACACACACACACGCACACACACATACACACACACACATATATACACACCAACACACACACACACACACACACACACTCTAACACACACACACACACACACACACACACACACACACACACGCACTCACACACACACACACACACACAGTCACACACACACACACACACTCACACACACACACACACACTAACACACACACACTAACACTAACACACACACTAACACTAACACACACACACTAAGACTAACACACACACAGACACACACACACACACACACACACACACACACACACACACACACACACACACACACACACACACACACACACAGACACAGACACACACACACACAGGACAATTTTACATTTATTCCAGGCCAATTAACCTACATACCTGCCTGCATGTTATTGGAGTGTGGGAGGAAACACAACGCAGGTCACAGGGAGAACGCACAAACTCCGTACCAAGAGAGAGAGAGATTACAGAAAGGTTAATTGTGAGAGAGAGAGAGAGAGAGAATCGGATTACAAAATGGTTTGTTGCCATGCGTGGCGGGTACGATGAAACTTCCTTGCACATACGGGTTGGCACGGTGGCACAGCAGTAGAGTTGCTGCCTCACAGCCGCAGAGACCAGGGTTCCATCCTGACTACGGGTGCCGTCTGTGCAGAGTTTGCACGTTCTCCCCGTGACCGCGTGGGTTTTCTCCGGGTGCTCCTGTTTTTTCCCACACTCCAAAGACGTGCAGGTTTATAGGTTAATGCCCATACACTAACAATAGACAATAGGTGCCGGATCTGCAAATTGACCCTAGTGTGTGTGGGATAATGCTAGTGTGAACGGGTGGTCAGAACAATCTGGGTGGGCCGAAGGGCCTGTTTCCACACTATCTCTAATATCTAAAGAAAAATCTGAAACACAGAGTGCTGGAGTAACTCAGCGGGTCAGGCAGCATCTGTGGAGAACATGGATAGGTGACGTTTCACAGAGAGCTGGAGTAATGCCCCTGTCCCACTTAAGAAACCTGAACGGAAACTTCTGGTGACCTTGCCCGCGACCCAAGGTTTCCATGAGGTTGCCGGAGGTTTTGGTCACTCTCCCTAATGGTCGAAAGTGGTTTCCGCGTGGTCGAGGCTTCTTCTAGGTTGCTTCGATTGTTTCAACATAATCAAAACCGGCCTCGACTAAAAATAGGTTGCCGTTTGGCCGAAGCCGGTGGAGTGGGGTCGCTATTTACTTACAGGCAGTAGAAGGCCATCTCCTTCACTGACCAGCCATTTTGATTGGCTCATTGGAGTTTCACGACCTAGAAGACCCACTGGAAGGTAAAATGCCCGCTAACTTTATTAAACTTCTTAAAACTGTCTCCATTCCTTCTCCTCCCTTTCTCCCCCCTCCGCGTCCTCTCTAAAGGACTTACCGTGCTCTGTGGTAGATGTTTACCTTCTTCTTTATCACGTAGACAGCGCTCCTCCGCTCTCCATGGCCCCCACCTTCGTGTGTGTGTGTGTGTGCGCGCGCGTGCGGTCGGTAGCAAAGATCCTGTAGGATCTTTGGTCGGTAGATGCAGCGCACGCTTCGGTCGAGGCTTTCCAGGCGAGTGACCAAAACCCCCGGCGACCTCATGGAAACTTTAGGTTGCGGGCAAGATCACCAGAGGTTTCCTAAGTGGGACAGGGGCATAGCTCTGTGGGTCAGGCAGCATCTCTGGAGAGAAGGAATGGGTGACGTTTCAAACAAAATTAAGACCTGGTATTCCACATCTGTCTTGGGCCCTGCATCGAGCCGTCTGTGCATTGAGTTGAAAGCTTTCTCTAAAGTTTCTACAGCAGAATATTGTCTTGAGTCTACTGGGCCAAGGATTTTGCTAAAGAGGCCAGTATCCTTTCGTACTTGCAAATCACGTCACGGGGGGAACTTATAGACAATAGACAAAAGGTGCAGGAGTAGGCCATTCGAGCCAGTACCGCCATTCAATGTGATCATGGCTGATCATCCCCAATCAGTACCCTGTTCCTGCCTTCTCCCCATATCCCCTGACTCCGCTATCTTTAAGAGCCCTATCTAACTCTCCTCTTGAAAGCATCCAGAGAACCTGCCTCCACCGCCCTATGAGGCAGAGAATTTCACAGACTCGCCACTCTCTGTGAAAAAAAGTGTTTCCTCGTCTCTGTTCTAAATGGCTTACTACTTATTCTTAACATGTGGCCCCTGATTCTGGACTCCTCCAACATTGGGAACATGTTTCCTGCCTCTAGCGTGTCCAAACCCTTAATAATCCTATATATTTCAATGAGATCACCTCTCATCCATCTAAACTCCAGAGTCTACAAGCCCAGCCACGTCATTCTGTCAGCATATGACAGTCCTGTCATCTGGGAATTAACCTTGTAACCCCATGCTGCACTCCCTCAATAGCAAGAATGTCCTTCCTCAAAAGGCACGGTGTTAGTCTACAGACAGGACCCTGGCAAGTCAAACTAATGTCCTCTGCACCTGATCCATGACAGATGCTGTACCATTGTAACTATACTATTCAATGGATATTTTTACAGCCGAGATAGATAGATTCACAAATTATAGGAGCAAAATTAGGCCATTCGGCCCATTGAGTCCACTCTGCCATTCAATCATGGCTGATCTCTGCCTCCCAATCCCATTTTCCTGCCTTCTCCCCGTAACCCTTGACACCCGTTCTAATCAAGAACTTGTCTATCTCTGCCTTAAAAATATCCTACAAAACTGACTTGTTCTCCACAGCCCTCTGTGGCAATGAGTTCCACAGATTAACTACCCTCTGACTAAAGACGTTCCTCCTCGCCTCATTTCTAAAATAAATTCTGAGGCTATGACCTCTGAAGGCTATAGACTCTCCCACTAGTGGAAACATCCTCTCCACATCCACTCTATCCAGGCCTTTCATTATTCTGTAAGTTTCAAAGAGGTCCCCCCTCAACCTTGTAAACTCCAGCGAGTACAGGCCCAGTGCTGTCATCATATGCTAACGCATTCCTCATTAGCACGGGTGTCTGGGGCTATGGGGAGAAGGCAGGAGAATGGGGTTAGGAGGGAAAGATAGATCAGCCTTGATTGAATGGTGGAGTAGACTAGATGGGCCGAATGGTCTAATCCTGCTCCTATCACTACAATAAATATGGGGCGGCACGGTGGCGCAGCGGTAGAGTTGCTGCCTCCAGGCGCTGTCTGTACGGAGTTTGTACGTTCTCCCCGTGACCTGCGTGGGTTTTCTCCGAGATCTTCGGTTTCCTTCTACGCTCCAAAGACGTGCAGGTTTGTAGAGTGAATGGGTTGATATAATTGTAAAAAATGTCCCTAGTGTGTGTAGGGTAGCCTTAACCTGCAGGGTTCGCTGGACGGTGCGGACTCGATGGGCCGAAGGGCTTGTTTCCGCTCTGCATCGCTAAACCACATTAAACTAAAATAAGCTGACAAAAATGCTGGAGAAACTCAGCGGGTGAGGTAGCAATGTTACAAACTTTTTGAGATTTAAAAGAAATTCAAGTCTGCAATTTAATCCCATCAGAATAAAGCATAACATAAGTGTTTTTGTTTGACACCAAAATTCACCGGGTGTGTCCCACATACTGGCAAGTAGATTAAAAAGAAGTTTTAGGGACCTTGTTCATACGTCGGAGGAAATTAGCATCTTGTTCCCTATTGATTTTCACTGGGGTACATTAACACAAAAGCTGATGATCTTGTATAATCACAAGCACCATTTCTTTCTTAAGGAGAGCTTAACATTTTCAATACCCTAAGGTCCAAAGATTGTCACCAAATTTGTGGAGTGGGGATTGAGGCGCAATATACATGATTTTTATACGGATATCTATTTACATTAATTATAGCCAAATGGAAGGAATTTAGGTGTTCAATTGCGGTAATAAATGGCCCATTTACATTTGGCTTTTCTATGGGTTGGTCCATTGTGGAGCGTGCGGGTGGTTTAGAACGTTTCCATCATCTCGCGGGGGCTGGATTAGGGTGCCGCCTCAAATGCGCGAGAAAAATAGGCGTGGGGGGGGCGTGGAGTGAGGTCAAAAGCCCAACTTGAACTATTCGTTAGTAGATAACTTGATATATAGTTGTTATATTAGCCCCCTTTATGTAGAAAATAGGTACATACCTTTCATTGTTTTGCCTTTAAGAAGACCCGGGGCTGGCGGGCGTGTTTGCGGAATGAAACATTAATTTTAAACTAT